>NW_023412299.1:0-23692 GCF_903995425.1 Onychomys torridus
TGCCTTACAGAAGCTTCTCAGTTTCAGGAGGTCCCTTTTATTAATTTTTGCTCTCAGTGTCTGTGCTACTGGTATTATACTAGGAAGGATTCTTCTGTGCCAACATGTTAAAGGCTACTTCCTACTTTCTCTTTTATCAGGTTCAGTGTAGCTGGATTCATGTTGAGGTCTTTGATGCGTTTGGACTTGAGTTTTGTGCATGGTGACAGATATAGGTCTAGTTGCAATCTTCTGCATGTTGACATCCAGTTATGCCAGTACCATTTGTTAAAGATGCTTTCTTTTTTCCACTGTATGGTTTTGGCTTCTTTGTCAAAAATTAGGTGTTCATAGGTGTGTAGATTAATGTCAGGGTCTTTAATTCAATTCCATTGATCCATGTGTGTGTTTTCATTGCAATACCAAGTTGTTTTTATTACTATAGCTATACAGTAGAGCTTAAATTCAGGGATGGTGATGCCTTCAGCAGTTCCTTTATTATATAGGATTGTTTTGGCTATCCTGAGTTATTTGTCAAAATATTTTAAACCAAAATCAACACATCACTTTGCTAGCTTGGGCAAATATCAAGCCAGGTACACTAAAGTCTATTACAAAACTAAAAGTTAATTGACAGAGGCACACATTTTGAAGAACAACAATCAAGGGTAAATCTAATTAACCCCTCTCAATAAAAATGAGGAGTCAGATATCAGGGTAAAACCTGAAAGTTCAGAGAATCAGGAAAAGCAGCCACACTAGCTTCCTTCCTCTTCTGTTTTTCCAGTCCAAAAGGGCTGAGGTCCTGTCTCTGCTCCACTTTGTCACTTCCTGTTCTTCTCTGTACATAACTCCTGACTATTGGTTACTACTGGCTAGCTCTGTCCCTCTGACTTCAAGCAAGGTTTATTTGTCAGAACACAAACAATGTATAACATTTCCACCTTTTTGTCTAAACAAAAAGCAAAGGGTTTTTAGCTAACATAGAAAAACTATATACAATAAAAACAGTAAGTATATACAAATGTATATATAGGCAATAATTACATTAGCAATGTCTTGTCCATAGCATTTGACAAATTCAGAGAAAATGTTCCACTTTTTATCCTATCTTGGTGAGTTCAAAGTGTCACTTTATATCCTAACTTGCATTATTAACCCAAAACTATCTTTTTATGCCTCTCAATCTTTACACTTCATACCTCTTTTGTGAGTGTCTTTTCTGGATTTGTTAAAAAAGAAAAACTATAACTATCTAGACTTCACCTCCACCAGAGACCTGAGAATGATATAATATTACCTGAGTAAACAGGATGTGTAGAGTAAACAACTTCCAAAATTAAGAAATGACAGAAACAGCTGGCTGCCTAGACAGTCATCTAAGGTTCCTCTGTAACTTTGGGGCATCCACATTCAACCTACAGGCCTACAATATCTGCCAGACTTTCCATGAAGCAGGATTTTTGAAGGACTGTCCCAACTTGTCTTGTCAAGGTTTGATAGTCTCTTTTGTGTCCTACTTGTTCAAATTGGACAGCATACTAACATCAGCCAATGCACGGGCAGTTTCTTACCCAGTGGCTAACTTTTGTGACAAAGAAACATGGAGTTTCTTCAGTACCCATTATCTTCTCTGAAGTATATTGGTGCTGCCAAGAGCAGACATATCTCATTGTTATAAAAAGTAAGAACCTTATGTTATTAAAACATCTTAAATGCCATATCTTTGAAGTGTTTGAAGACTACCTATCTAAAATATATCTGTTTGACCTTGAAAACTTACCTAACATGGATTGTAATAGGTGACTAACTACTGACCTGCATTTCCTCATTATTTTAAATAGTTTGTAAAAATAACTTTCAAGGACTAGAAATTTATATTACATTGTTAAATGAGCTGTATAGGTATGATAGATTGAACAAAAGTAGACACATATGTATAGTATATTTTAACCAAAATAACATTAAATTCATATCAAAAATATACAAATATATCTTAAACAGGAGTAAATACATGTGTATATATACACAATATAACAAAATATCCTCAAATTTGTATCAATATACACAAATCTGTATCAATGTAAAATATTTTAGAATAACAGTTACTCCTTTGGTATAAAACTAGATTGAATAATCTATCCATGTATCCTATTTCTATTATCAATATATAAAAAATTCATATCAATGTAAAATATTTAAGATGAGTATTTGCTTTTTGGGGTTAAAAGTAGATTCAATATTCTACTCTTTCATCCTATTTGCATGTCCATTTTTTCTTTTTAGAACAAGATTTATGAATCTAGTCTCCTTTGTTTAGCTTTTTTCCTTACCATTATTGATATCAACTTGTAACCACCCCCTCAAACAATGACAAATATCCATAATCAACTGAATGACCAAAAACCACAAACCCACCTTTTGGGACTATGGACATCATGTTTTTAAAATTACGGCTGTCTGGGGGGTAAAAGAATCTTTAGCAAACCCTGAAATATTAATTTTCAAGTCCTGGGAGAATTAGCTTTTTCATTTGTTATCCAGTCTCTGTGAAATGGGAAAATGCAAGGCTTGTCTCAAGTCCTGGCTAGAGTATTCTGTGAGTCTGCTTTATCTCCCCTAGCCATCTTGAAATTGTTCTGAGCAGTTTGTAGTCCAAAGCTGATCTTTAGGTGCTGTTTGCCAGCTTAGTGGCATTTCCACAATCTAGGTGGAATAATTGGTGTGGGGCCCCATCCTCCTTTTGGAGACTTCAAATGTCACTGTTAAGCATGGCCATGGTTCACTGCAGAAAACTTAAACATTTAGATGCAGCAGATCACAAAGATGTTAAATGATCATAACTTGTTATAAGTATCCAGAGTACACAAACTTAATTCCTAGTTATCTTACAGACACTCAAACCCAGAATCTTATATAGAAAGCTATTTGATGCCCTTTTCTATTTCATGCTCATTCGTATCATGACAAATGTTATATATTATAGACTTTAAGATATATTTATACCTTTAGAAAAGTTTTGAAGAGTCAAAACAAAACCAAAGAATTATGAGATTAGTGACAACAAAATAGTTCCTTAATTTTGGTTTTTCTTCTGTCCCATATCAGGTGGCTTTTATGAGATTTTGAATTTTCCTTTTAACAAGCATGCTTGGGTTTTGAGAAGGTGAGTGCCACACTCCAACTCTAAGCCAGCTTCAGTTTTTACTTGAACTGGGACTACAAAAAGACTATTTTCATTATGTGTCTGTAGAGAACATCCTCTGGAAATGTGATAGACTAAAAGTACAATTTACTCTTTTTTCTTGGGTTATTTTCTTTGGATGATTCATCCTTTTTCTTCAGATGTCTCATCTATCCAGTGTTCTTCAGATTGCTTACCC
The DNA here is from genome assembly GCF_903995425.1 of Onychomys torridus. Classification (NCBI taxonomy): domain Eukaryota; kingdom Metazoa; phylum Chordata; class Mammalia; order Rodentia; family Cricetidae; genus Onychomys; species Onychomys torridus. Next base: position 3,363 of record NW_023412299.1, read on the forward strand.
AGATGCCATCATTCGCCTGGAGAGATAAAAACACAACCAAACCCAACCCTAACATTGGGGCGTTTCCCTTTTGGCAAGTTATATCTGGTCAAATGAGAAGCATTTATTAGTCTTATAAGTTAGTTTGGATTGAATGGCCATGCTATTTGATGAACTATCAACTCTTCTAATCAAGAGGTCTCCCTCATTTGAATCTAATCTTTATCTGTAGCATGGATCTTAAAAGGTTCTTATTAATAAAATCAAACCTGAGGCCAGTTGTTGGCATGAATGCTAGAAGATCAGAGAGACAGAACAAGATACCTCACCTTGCCATTTCCTCAGCAGGTCTTGTTTCCTCAGACTGCAAGCTTCTGAGTCCTCATCCAAATGAATCTCAGCTGAACTGTGCTGCTCAAATCCTAAAAGCTTAACCAGCCAAATGCTTAACCTGCCAAATGCTGCTAGTTTCTGGTCTTCACACCTTATATATCTTTCTATTTCTGCCATCATTGCCTGGGATTAAAGGCATGTGTCTCCATGCTGGCTGTATCCTTGAACACACAGAGATATGCCTAGCTCTGCCTCCCAAGTGCTGAGATTAAAGGCATGCACCACCACTGCCCAGCTTCTGCTATGGCTTGCTCTGACCCATTTTCTAGCCACCATTTTTGGCTCTGTATCTAGTGGCTGTTTGTTCTCTGACCCCAGATAAATTTATTAGGGTGCACAATATTTGGGGGAACACAATACCACCACATATGATGGTATCCATAGCTCCCCCGCCCTGCGGAAACTAATGCAAAACCTCTTCCCCAATATAACACACATCCTGGTTTCCATTCTATGGTCATCACATCTTTAAAGTACAAGGGCTGATTTAATTCAGGAGCTTTTTTATTGTCCAATGTCTCTCCACAACTGTTGTTCCTTTCTTATTAGTATTTAGAAAATTTAAAGTTAGTAAAGTATTGTTATTATCTCTGGGGGTGTTTATCAGCCCTTTCTGTTTATAAAGCATATATTTTATAGTTTGATTAGATCTTTCTATAAATACTTGTCCTGTAGGATTGTGTGGTATACCTGTAATATGCTTTATGTTGTAATATGTAAAAAACAGTTTCATTTTACTATGTTCATCTGCATTCAGTAGTCCAATGTCAGCCTTTGCCACACTTTCTGCATGCTCCAGAAGGCAGGGACCTTCTTTTTAAGTTGCCTCTAGAAAAAACCTTTTGTTTCTAGGAACACTTTGGCTATAATCCCCATCAAAATGACCTTGCTTGCCACAACCAAGACATTTGAAACTTTGTATTTTCTTAAAACCTTTAGCGATCACTTCTATTAAAGTTGCATCATAAGTATGAGATTCAAATATCAGATGTATTCCTAATCCATTCATTTATTGCTGCTGATTTTGCCTTTGAGGACTGATCACCTTTTTTAAAATTCAGAATTACCATTTTCAGAAGCCAAAGATTCAATTAATATTTGTCTGACTTCTGGATCTGATACTATTCTATTTACAGCTGGGATCAATCTTTGCAAAAAAAAATCAGTGAAGGCTTCTTATGGGCCCGTATAATCTTAATAAATTACTCAGAACTCTTTTCTGGTTCTTTAACCTTTTCTCAAGCATTTAAGGCTGCTAACTGACATAGCACCAAGGTGTAGTTATTAAATTCAAATTGCCTTTGCAATTCAGTATAATAGCCTTCACCTAACAATCGATTTTGGGAAATATTAATATGTCTAACCCTGTTTTGTTCTTCTTTGGCTCTAGCTTCCTCTTTTCACCATATTTGCCATTGCAACTGAGGATTAGCTTCCAATGTCAGTGATGCCAAGTCTTTCCAGTATTGAGGGATAATTCTGTTCTGAGTTGCCTATGAGTTTAATATCCATTTCACAAATATGAATACATACCACATGAGACTATCACTTCTTTAAATCTCCCAAAATTTAACATTTCCACATGAATCCAGTCAGTTCTTTCATAGCCTTATGGATACGTGCCATTTGGCAGTTGTTCCCATAAGGAGACTAGATAAATTAAGGTTGGTTGTTTGATAACCTTGGGCTGTTTTTTTTTCTAATTTTATAACATAATGGTGAGTTTGGTTCTCTTTCAGATTCCTCTGTCTGTGCCTGAATATTTCTATTATCTTTTTAAATAAGTTTCTGTAAGGCTTGTAACTAATCAGTCACAATTACATTATTTTCTTTAGTAATAAATTGTAGGGATTACACATTATCAGTAGTAACCTTTTCTAAGGCCTATATCTTATGAGTAGCAAGTTTTTCTAAGGTTTGTATCTTATCAGTCAAATTCTCATATTTTGCTCTGATATCAACCAAATTTTAGAGAGAAAACAAGAATTACCAAACTGATAATGATTATAATTGACATCATGTAAATCCCAGCTAAGTTAATTATTCCCTCATTTAATTGTTCTATTTTCAAACCATCTATTGTATAATCATACAGAGACCTAACTCTCTCCATTGTAATAGTGTTTCCCATTTTTAAACATTGGAAAATGTAATCAGAGGCTTTTCTCTGTCCCACTCCATCCTGTAGACACTTTCAAATAATCACTCTGAGGCTTATATTAATTATAAATATTTGGCTGATAGCTCAGGCTTATTATTAGCTAGCTCTCACATTCAAATTAACCCATTTCTATTAATCTATGTATCACTCTGTGGCCTGTGGCTTACTGGTCCTTTCACATCTTGCTTCTTGGGTGGCTAGCAGGACCCCCTTGACTCCACTGTTCTTCTCCATGTATCACCATATGCCTTATTCTGCCTGGCTATTGGCCAAAACAGCTTTATTTATCAGACAATTACAGCATACAGAAAGACATCCCATAGCATTCGCTCCTTTAGGTTTAATCAAAAATGAAGGTTTTCACTTTAACCTAGTAAAATTACATATAACAAAACAGCTATGAAGTAAGAATTACAGTTATAATATCTGGTCTATTTGTTTTTGGCAGAATTAAAGAAAATACTCTATCATCTATCCTATCTCTGTGAGTCTAAAGTTTCATCTCTAACTTACCTTTTATCATAACTAAAGAAAACTATAATTTTTGCTATCAAGTCTTTAATTCCATCAAAGACCCCAGAAGGATATAGCATTACCTGAGTAAACAAGAAGAGCATTGCAAGCAACTTCCAAAACTCAAGAAATCACAATGACATCTTGCTTCCTAGAGAGTCACCCAAAGTTCTTCTGAAGGTGGGGCATCCATCATCAGCCTATAGGTCCAGAGTCTCTGGCAGACTTTCTATTATATTTTATATTTTTATTAAAAAATTTTTCATTCATTTTACACACCAATCAACCCCCCTTCCCTCCTCCCACCCCTAGCTTTCCTCTCCCAACCCACCCCCAATTCCTCTCCATAAGAAAGTAAGACCTCCCATGGGGAGGCACATCCAGTAGAGGGAAGTCCAAGCCCTTCCCCCTGTCTCAAGGATGCAAGAGGTGTCCCATCTTAGGTAGTGGGCTCCAAAAAGCCCACTCATGCACCAGGGATGGATTCTGATACTACTGTCAGTATTCCCTGCCCCCACCCAGCAGATCAAACTACACAACTTTCTTACCGTGCAGAGGGCCTAGTCCAGTCCCATGAAGTCTCCACAGCCATTGATCCAATTTTCATAAATTCCCACTAATTGAGCAAATGTCCCAGTGGTGTGTTTGAGCATCTTTTGGGTATATGTCCGAGTGGTATTGCTGAGTCTTGAGGTAGGTTGATTCTCAATTTTCTGAGATACCACTATACTGATTTCCAGAGTGGCTGTACAAATTGCATTCCCACCAGCAGTGGAGGAGTGTTCCCCTTTCTCCACATCCTCTTCAACATAAGCTTTCATCTGTGGTTTTGATCTTAGCCATTCTGACAGTCATAAGATAATATCTCAGAGTCGTTTTGTTTTGCATTTCCTTGATGGCTAAGGATATTTAGCATTTCCTTAACTGTCTTTTGGCCATTTGAGATTTTGCCATTGATAATTCTCTGTTTAGATCTGTACCTCTTTTTTAAATTGGATTATTTTATATTTTGTTGTCTAGTTTTTTGAGTTTTTTTTTTTTTTTAATATATTTTGGAGACCACCCCTCTATCAGATGTGGGGTTGGTAAAGATCTTTTCTCATTCTGTAGGCTGCCTTTTTTTCTTACTGACAGTATCCTTTGCCTAACAGAAGCGTCTCAGTTTCAGGAAGTTCCATTTATTAATTGTTGGTTCTCAGTGTCTGTGCTACTGGTGTTATATTTAGGAAGCTATCTCCTGTGCCAATGTGTTAAAGGCTACTTCCCATTTTTTCTTCTGTGAGGTTCCATGTAACTGGATTTATGTTGAGGTCATTGATCTACTTGAACCTGAGTTTTGTGCATGGCAGTAGATATGGGCCTATTTGCATTGTTTTACATGTAGATACCCAGTTATGTCAGTACTATTTGTTGAAGATGCTTTCTTTTTTCCATTGTATAATTTTGACTTCTTTGTCAAAAATCAGGTGTTCATAGGTGTATGGATTAATGTCATGGTCTTTGATTTCATTCCATTGATCAACATGTCTGTTTTTATGTCAAATACTAAGCTGTTTTTATTATGGCTTCATAATAGAGTTTTAAGTCATGGATGGTGATGCATCCAGAAGTTCATTATTTTATAGGATTGTTTTTGCTACACTGTTTTTTTTTTTATTTCATATAAAGTTGAGTATTGTTCTTCCCAGGTCTTTAAAGAATTGCATTGCAATTTTAATGGGAATTGCACTGAATCTGAAGATTGACATTTTTACTGTGCCAATGCTCCTATACAAGAACATGCGGGATCTTTCCATTTTCTGATATCTTCTTCAATTTCTTTCTTCAAAGACTTAAAGTTCTTGTCATATAAGTCTTTCACTTGTGTGGCTAGAGTTATCCCAAGATATTTTATGTTATTTGTGGCTATTGTAAAGGGTCATGTTTCTCTAATTTTTTCTTAGTCCATTTATCATTTGTATATCGGAAAGCTCCTAATTTTCTTTTTGAGTTAATCTTGTATCCTGACACATTACTGAGTGTGTTTATCAGCCATAGGAATTCCTTGGTAGAATTTTTGGGGTCACATATATACTGTCATATCACCTGCAAATGGTAAAAGTTTGACTTCTTTCTTTCCAATTTGTATCCCTGTTGGGTCTAAGCAGCTGTGGGATGGGCGGGTGAAAGGGATTTGTCCTGACCATGGGCCAGGCCAGACCAGGAAAACTCTAGCTACGTATCCCCTTGACCACCTTTTGTTGTCTTATTGTTTTAGCTAGAACTTTGAGTACTATATTGAATAGATATGACAAGAATGGACAGCCTTGTCTTGTTCCTGATTTTAGTGGAATTGCTTTGAGTTTCTGTCCATTCAGTTTGATATTGACTGCTGGCTTGCTGTATATTGCCTTTATTATGTTTGGGTATGTTCTTTGTATCTCTGATCTCTCTAAGACCTTTATCATGAAGGAATGTTGGATTTTATCAAAGGCTTTTTCAGCATCTAATGAAATGATCATGTTCCTTTTCTTTCAGTTTGTTTATATGGTGCACTACATTGACAGATTTTCATGTTTAAACATCCCTGTGTCTCTGGGCTGAACCCTACTTGATCATGGTGGATAATTATTTGTTATGTTCTTGGATTTGGTTTGCTAGCATTTTATTGAGAAATTCTGCATCAATGTTCATAAGGGAGATTGGTATGTAAGTCTCTTTCCTAGTTGTGTCTTTATGTGGTTTGGGTATCAGCGTAACTGTAGTCTTGTAAAAGAGTTTTGTAATATTCCTTCTGTTTCTATTGTTCAGAACAATTTCAGGAGTATTAATATTAGCTCTTCTTTGAAATTCTGGTAGAATCCTGTACTGAAAGTATCTGGCCCTGGGCTTTTTTTGGTTGGGTGACTTTTTATGACTGCTTCTATTTTCTTATGGGTTCTAGGCCTATTTAAATTGTTTATTTGATCTTGATTTAATTTTGGTATGTTGTACCTATCCAAAAAATTGTCCATTTCTTTCACATTTTCCAATTTTGTGGAGTACAGGTTTTTGAAGTATGATCTAATGATTCTCTGGATTTCTTCAGTGTCTGTTGTTATACCCCCTTTTAATTTCTGATTGTGCTAATTTGGATATTCTCTCTGCTTTTTGGTTAATTTCAATAAGGGTTTGTCTATCTTGTTGATTTTCTTAAAGAACCAACTCTTTGTTTTATTGATTCTTTGTATTGTTCTCTTTGTTTCTATTTTATTGATTTCAGCCACCAATTTGATTATTTTTTGTCATGTACTCCTCTTGGATGAATTTGCTTCTTTTTGTTCTAGAGCTTTCCGGTGTGCTGTTAAGTGGCTAGTATGAGATTTCTCCAACTTCTTTATGTGGGCATTTAGTGCTATGGACTTTTCTCTTAGCAACGCTTTCATAGTGTCCCATAAGTTTGAGTATCTTGTGTTTTCTTTCTTGTTGAATTCTAGGAAGTCTTTAATTTCTTTCTTTATTTCTTCTTTGACTAAGTGTTGATTCAGTTGAGCATTGTTCAATTTCCATGAGTTTGTTAGGCTTTCTGCATTTTGTGTTGTTTCAAATTCTAGCTTTAAGTCATGGTGGTCTGATAAGAAACAGGGGGTTATTCCATTTTTTCCTAGCTGTTGAGATTTGTTTTGTTAACAAGTATGGGGTCAATTTTGAAGAAGTTTCTATAGGGTGCTGAAAAGAATATATATTCTTTTGTATTTGGGTGAAATGTTCTTTAGATGTCTGTTAGGTCCATTTGACTTATGACATCTGTTAGTTCCCTTATTTCTTTGTTAAGTGTCTGTCTGGCTGACTTGTCCAGTGGTGATAGAGGAGTGTTGAATTTCCCCACTTTTAGTTTGTGGGGTTTGATGTATCATTTGAAGTTTAGTAGTGTTTCTTTTACAAATGCAGTGCTCTTGTATTTGGGGCATATGTTCAGAATTTAGACTTCATCTTGATGAAATTTTCCTGTGATAAATATGAAATGCCCTTCTTCATCTCTTTTGATTGATTTTAGTTTGAACTCTATTTTGTTAGGTATTAGGATAGCTACACTTGCTTCTCTGAAGTGACAGCTCACATTCCAAGACAAGAACCTTGAGAAGCATCAGCTCCCAAAGGATTTTAGGAGAAGATATTTAAGAAAAAGATGGTGTTTCCAGGAATTGTCATATCTAGCCAATGCTTGACAAAATGATATGAAAACTGTCAAGAGAATCATTGAAGAGAGCATGCAGACTGTGCTGTCCCAGCAGCATTCTAGGCTGTCCCCAAAGTCTACTGGTCCTAGCTGAGTGAGACTGTGTCCCCTTGGGCTTTTGTTTCATCTAGAGATCCACTGGACAAGTACTCATGTACTAGTCTGAAACTAGTCCACATGGCTCCTAATAGCTGGCCACCTAGGTTGGTGTCTAAGGACTGTGTTATGCCTGTGGTCATTCTGATCTGGGTGCCAGTGCTGCTACCTGGAGAAATCTGGGCATGAACCACTGCCTAGAGTCAAGTCTGGATCCATAGCCCTGTGGAGGCCAGGGTCAAGGCTGGTGTCTGACTCCAGTTGCTTCCAAGGTCTCTGTGCATTCCTAGAGTCTCGTCAGCCACCCAGGACCATGTTGATATCTGGAGGCCATGTTGCCCATGGGACTGTGCTGATCTGACTGGCATGTGCTGCCACTGAGGCAGTGCTGGCATCATGTCCAAGCTGCTACTGAGAGCAATGTCTGGGCCTGTGGTCCTGCTATAGTTGGCATCTGAGGTGATGTCCATGGTCCATGTTTACAAGGGGTCATTGGAACCTTGCTGTGCTATGCCAGCCCTGTCATAAACTGGCCCTGGGATGGTAAGTCCTGTTTGTTTCTGGACACTGCAGGAGGAGAGCTGGCTCTACCCCTCAGGTGATTGGAACAGCTCAGTTGGTAAAGCACTTGCCGTGCAAGCCTGAGGGCCTGAGTTCAGAACCCCCAGCACCTTGAAAATTAGTGCTGGGGATGTGGATACAGGAGGATACCCAAAGCTTGCTAGCCTGCAAGTCTAGCTGAATCAGTATACTGCCAGATAATAAGTCAAACCTAGTAGGGATTTGGGTGAGAGAACCTGCCTCAAAATGAGGCATAGGGACCATAAGTGATTCATCAGGTGGTGGGACCTGCCAGCAGACATTATGGCCTGAGTTCAACCCCCAGAACCTACAATATGGCAGAACACAGCTCTCAAATATAGCTTTCTTCTAACCTTCACACACATACCTGAGGCAGGGCAATTCTAGTTAAAAAAACAAAAACAAAAACAAAAACCTCCCAGTGAGGTTCCAGTCTAGAAACTCTCTCCCATCTCTCTTAACCCAGGGTTCAGGTTTATCTAACTGTCATGTTTATGGGGATATTAACAATTTCACTTCCTAAGTGGTTTTAAGAGGTTTTTTCTAACAAATTTTAACACACTTTAAACCATGTCCTTTCACTAACTTTACTTTGTCACACACTGGCAGCCTCTCCACTAAATTGCAAGACTAGGTACTGCATATTTGGATTTGTCTATCTTCTGTATACATGATCTATCACAACATAAGACTCACAGATAAAAGGGACAATGGCTAATCTTGCATTACCAAAACTTATGTTAGTATTAGGCCCTTCATACACTTTCTTTCTTCCTCCCTCCCAAACCAGCAAAAGTCTGTGTTGCTCAGAACTGGTTTTATCATTCCATTTCCAAAAGACAGCAATTAACCATGAGTTTAAATGAGAATTTACAACATGTATTATTTACTTCATCTACCTTTAACATACTTTGTACACTTCTAAACACCTAGAAGGACCAGATGTTTCAGATGAGGACATACGTTTGTCCCCTATATTCACAGTAGTGTTGAAACCACACACACAGGTAAAAATGGTTAGATATCAAACTGTCTTCTGCTGAGAGCATTCTGGTCTCCGTCCTTCTTTATCTTCAGCCTCTCCCATGTATTACGTGACATGGGCACCAGTCACTTGGATACTTTCACAACTCTCTTCAGAAGACATCCTTGCTATGAACTTTAACAGAGTATACAGGATGTTTTAGTTCACTAACTCTACATTTGCCATATGTTGGCAACCTCTTCCACACCTAGAAATTAGAGATCATAAAATGAGGACTCCTTTGTTCAGTCTGTACACTACATACAGAACGGCAAAGCTAAGTGAAATGTATCTATCATGCAGGGTGATGGGTAAGCTAAAGATGTCTAGCACACTAAGGGAATATTTTTGCAGTTTCTTCCCTCCCACCTCCTCAATCCACTGCACAAGTACAGCTGGTACACTGTTCTCAGAGGTGGGTTAACTATTCTAAACATACTATCTCCAGTTTTTCGGTACCTATTTACACAGAATATCATTCTACTACTTCTACTTTTAAATGTATCAAGCACTTTTAAATATGTAGAAAGACTTGGTAGTTCATGTAAGACCTTTTCTGCTATTCACACTGCACGGGTAAATAACTGTATGCAAAGCAATGGTTATTATCTGAGGTATCTTCGAAACACAACCATCTAGGTTTTGACGACCCAGTTTCTTCCTCCTCTCTGCCTTCAAACCAGTAGACAAATACAGGTATATGTAATGCTTAAAATAGATGAACAAATTCATATCCCCAATCATTTACAGAAAAATCTTTCCTATAAATTTTAACAGTGTATACAATGTGGTAATTTTACTTTGTCATAGATTGGCAACCTCTTTGACATCTAGAGACTAGAAGCTGAAGATTTCAGACAGATTTATCCATTCTTTACAGTATAAACCCAGCAGAATGAGGTCTGAAAGGTCCCATATAAACACACTAGCACATGACCTCACTGCCTCCCAGTACTTATAAAAAGAGCTGATTGGATTCTGCTTCCCATTATTCAGGAAACACCCATATCTGGAGCCCATACATTTTATACAGATGAAAACAATCAAGGAAGGCAGGTTACAAGTCAGCAAATTTAAGTAAAGCAGTTCATAGTCCTTATAATTTCTTCAAAAATGAGAATTGTATGTTATTCTGTTGGTACTAATGGATTTTTCTGAACCTCTCAACATAGTTACTGACTCTCAATATGCTGAAAGGGTAATCTTACATATTGAGACTGTAGAATTTATCCCTTGTGAGTCAGAATTAACCTTATTATTTATTTAGTTACAATATATAATCAGGAATATAAAGCATCCTTTATATACAACTCACCTTCAATCTTATACAACTGTGCTAGGCACTCTAGCACAAGGTAATGAGGAGATTGATAAACTATTGATAGGAAATGTGCTGGAGGGCTCAAAATTTCATTAAAAAAATCAGTAGAAAAGGTTTAAAAAAAGAATTTTTCCACAGCCTGGCAACAATCCAAGGAAATGTCCTACTTGTTCTTTTTATAATCAGACTCTGCTACCAGCAGGTTGTGATCCAAAGGGTACTCAGAGGAGTGAAATCTGGAAGATAGATGTGTTTCACTTTGAAGAATTTGGAAAACTGAAACATGTAAACCACACCATTGATACTTATTCGGGATTTCAATGAACAACTGATCTGAGTTTTGAAAAAGCTGATTTAGTAATCACACATTTGCCAGAGGCTATAGCCATCATGGGTATACCTGCACAAATTAAAACTGACAATGCTCTAGTATATGTCTCTGGTAAAATGAAATAGTTTTTTGCTTCTTACTATATGAAGCATATTATACACATAAAACATAATCCTTACAGACCAAGCCATTATAGAAAGATCAAATCAAACTCTAAAGGATATGCTAAATTAACATAAATGGGCAACAAACCCCCAGAAATACATTACATAATCCTTTATTAACTTTGAATTTTCTCAATGCTAATGAGGAAGGAACAACAGCTGCTGAGAGACATTGGATATTAGAAGAAAAAAAACCTACAGAATTAAATGAGCCTATATACTTTAAGGATGTGCTGACCTCAGAATGGAAACCAGGATATGTGTCACATTGGGGATGAGGGTTTGCTTTTGTTCTACAGGAGAAGAAAAGGTGTGGATACTATCAAAATTGATGAAGGTTCAATTTGAAAAAGAGAAACTTCTTAATTAGAACAGGTGATAGTTCATCGACGAGCATGACCATAAAATTGACTGCTGACAGTATGCTATCCAAAATAGACAAAAGGTAAACAAAACAAAGGATTACCAATCCTTGCCAAGACAAGAGTAGTTGCAGCTTTGACACCAGGTGTCCCCTGAGGCCAGGTACAATCGCTGAAGTGGCTTTGCAATCCAGGAAATGTACAGTGCCCCATTCTTCAAAGGCATCTGAACAGGCAGTGGACAGATGGCTTCTGGTGTGTAGTGGAACAGTAGCCAAAACATTTATTCTTGAAGGAGTAACTGGACTGATGGAGTCTAACCTCTCAAAGGTAGACTAACATTTAATAAAGGAGAAGAAGTCGACCACAAGCAAAGAAGAATGGGAAGCTGAATTCCAAAAATGCCAGCAATTTCCATAATTTAAAATCCTGAATCATGACAGGACACTGGAATTCAAGCTTATCTGGGACATTGAACATTCACACTGAATGTGAGGTCAAGCTGTAGGCCTTGTTAACATCCTACTTCACAAATGAGTCTGTCAGATATGCTAAACCTGTAGGCCAAATATGATGCAAAGGTGCAGAGAAACCTCAGGTGACTGTCGAGGCAGAAAGCTGTTTTGTCATATCACATTTTTAGAAGTTTCTTGTCCCACACCCATCTGCCTGAGACCCCAGCCACTTCCTAAGAAGAAGAGACCAGCCCCCAGATTCCATCCTGCCCTGGAACTCCCATTTGGACTAGAGACCAGAAGAACTCCCATCTGGACAAGATAGGGAGACCCCAGGGACTTCCCGAGACTCAGAGTCCAGCCCCCCAGCATCTATCTGGCCAGCACTCCCATCTGGACCAGTGCTCCCATCTGGACCAGAGCTTCCATCTGGACCAGAGAGAGGCTCCCTAAATCTGTCAGCTCTCTCTGGACCAAGTACACTGATAAGACCAAGAATGAACCCAAGAGGAGATGGGCAGACGCCAAGGCAGAAGTACATACGACAAAATAAAGAGCAATACAGCATCACCAGAAACTAGCCCTTATCCAACAGCTAGACCTGAAGAAAACAACCTTAAAAGTAACATCATGAAGAGGCTAGAGCCTTATATAGAAGAAATCAAAAATAAAGTAGAGGAACAGATAAACAAAAAATGGGAAGAATGCTATAAAAAACTAGAGATAAGGACAATTAAACCAGAAGAAAACCATAAGTCCTTGAAAAGAAAATCATGAAAAAGCAAGGGACACAATCCAAGTCGTGAAGAGGGAAATAGAAAAAATGAGGAAGACACTAGAAGAAGGAATGATGGAAGTAGAAAATCTGAGTAAACAAACAGGAACTTCAGATACAAGTATAACCAACAGAATGCAAGAGATTGAAGAGAGGATCCCTGGTGTTGAAGATACCGTAGAAGAAATAGATTCCTCAGTCAAAGAAAACACTAAAACCAATAAAGGCATGACCCAAAATGTCCAAGAAATTTGGGACACCATGAAAAGACCAAACCTATGAATAATAGGGATAAAGGAAGGAGAAGAATACCAACTCAAAGGCACAGAAAATATATTTAACAAGATCATAGAAAAAAACTTTCTGAACTTAAAGAAGGAAATGCCTATGAAGATACAAAAAGCCTATAGAACAACAAACAGACTAGATCCCCCAAAAAAGTCCCCTAACCACATAATAATTAAACAACTAAACATACAGAATAAAGAAAGAATATTAAGGACAGCAAAGGAAAAAGGCCAAGTGACTTATAAAGGCAAACCCATAAGAATAACATCAGATTTCTCAATGGAGAATTTGAAAGCCAGAAGGACCTGGACAGATATAATGCAGACACTAAGAGACCATGGATGCCAGCCTAGACTAATATACCCAGAAAAACTTTCAATCATCATAGATGGAGTAAACAAGACCTTCCAAGACAAAACCAGAATTAAACAATACTTACCCTCAAACCCAGCCTTACTGAAAGCACTGGAAGGAAAATTCCAACCTGAGGAAGGAAGATACACCCATGAAAACACAGGCAATAGATAACACCACAGCAGTAAACGCCAAAGAAGACAAGTATACACACACTATCACCAAAAAATAAAAATAACAACAGGAACGAACAATCACTGGTCATTAATACCCCTTAATATCAATGGACTTAATTCACCTGTAAAAGACACAAACTAACAGAATGGATATGAAAACAGGACCCATCTTTCTGCTACATACAAGAAACCCACTACAAATTCAAAGACAGACACCTCAGAAGTATAAAAGGCTGGGAAAAGACTTTCCAGTCAAATGGACTTAAGAAGCTAGCTGGTGTAGCCATCCTAATATCCAGCAAAATAGACTTCAAACTAAAATCATTCAAAAGAGATGATGAAGGACATTACATACTCATCGCAGGAAAGATTCTCCAAGATGAAGTCTCAATTCTGAACATTTACGCACCAAACACAAGGGCACCCACATACATAAAAGAAACATTACTAAAGCTTAAATCACATGTAAAACCCCACACGTTAATAGTGGGTGACTTCAACACCCCACTTTCACCTCTGGACAGATCGGCCAAATTGAAACTTTACATAGACATAATGGATTTAACTGATGTTATGGCTCAAATGGACTTAGTCAATATCTACAGAACATTCAACCCAAGCAAAAAAGAATATATCTTCTTCTCAGCACCCCATGGAACCTTCTCTAAAATCGACCACATACTTGGCCACAAAGCAAATCTCAACAGATACAAAACAATTGGAATAACCTCCTGTGTTCTATTAGAGCACCATGGTTTAAAGTTAGATTTCAACTACAGAAAAAAACTACCGAAATCCTACAATTTCTTGGAAACTGAATAATGCTCAACTGAATCACCAATGGGTTAAGGAAGAAATAAAAAAAGAAATGAAAGACTTCCTAGAGATCAATGAAAATGAATACTCCACATACCGAAACTTATGGGATATTATCAAAGCAGTGCTAAGGGGGAAATTCATAGCACTGAATGCCCACATAAAGAAGCTGGAGAAATCTCATGCTAGTGACTTGACAGCACACCTGAAAGCCCTTGAACAGGAAGAAGGAAAGTCTCCCAGGAGAAACAGACAAAATTATCAAATTGAGAACTGAAATCAATAAAATAGAAATAAAGAGAACAATACAAAGGATTAATGAAACAAAGAGTTGGTTCTTTGAGAAGATCAACAAGATAGACAACCCCTTATCCAAACTAACCAAAAGACAGAGAGAGCATCCAAATTAACAAAATCAGAAATGAAAAGGGGGACATAACAACAGACAATGAGGAAATCCAGAGAATCATCAGGTCATACTTCAAAAAACTCTGCTCCAGGACACTGGAAAATCTAAAAGAAATGGATAATTTTCTGGATAGGTTCCACATATCTAAGTTAAATCAAGACCAGATAAACCATTTAAATAGTCCAATATACCCTAAGGAAATAGACTCAGTCATTAAAAGTCTCCCAATCAAAAAAAGCCCAGTAAAGAGGGTTTCACTGCAGAATTCTACCAGAACTTCAAAGAAGAGTTAATACCAATACTCTTTAAATTGTTCCACACAATAGAAGCAGAATGTATATTAGCAAACTCCTTCTATGAGTCTACAATTACCCTGATTCCTAAACCAAACAAAGATGCAACAAAAAAAGAGAACTACAGACCAATCTCCCTCATGAACATTGATGCAAAAATACTCAATAAAATTCTGGCGAACAGACTCCAAGAACACATCAAAACATTTATCCACCATGATCAAGTAGGCTCCATCTTAGGGATGCAAGGGTGGTTCAAAATAAGAAAGTCCGTCAACATAATACACCATATAAACAAACTCAAAGAAAAACACCACATGATCATCTTACTAGATGCAGAAAAGGCATTTGACAAAATCCAGCACAACTTCATGATAAAGTTCTTGGAGCGATCAGGAATACAGGGAACATACCTAAACATAATAAAGGCAATCTACAGCAAGCCAAGAGCCAACATCAAATTAAATGGAGAGAAACTCAAAGCAATACCACTAACCTCAGGAACAAGGCAAGGCTTTCCCCTCTCCCCCTA
The DNA here is from genome assembly GCF_903995425.1 of Onychomys torridus. Lineage (NCBI taxonomy): Eukaryota > Metazoa > Chordata > Mammalia > Rodentia > Cricetidae > Onychomys > Onychomys torridus. Next base: position 18,585 of record NW_023412299.1, read on the forward strand.
CTTATTCAATATAGTACTTGGATTTCTATCCAGAGCTATAAGACAACATAAAGAGATTAAGGGGATACAAATTGGAAAGGAAGAAGTCAAGCTCTCCCTATTTGCAGATGACATGTTAGTATACATGAGTGACCCCAAAAATTCAACCAAGCAACTGATACAGCTAATAAAAACATTCAGCAACATTGCAGGATACAAGATCAACTCAAATAAATCAGTAGCCCTCCTATATATAACAGACAAACAGGCTGAGAAGGAAATCAGAGATATATCACCCTTTACAATAGCCACAAATGACATAAAATACCTTGGGGTTACTCTAACTAAGCATGTGAAGAACCTATATGACAAAAATTTAAGTTCCTGAAAAAAGAAATTGAAGAAGATGTCAGAAAATGGAAAGACCTCCCATGCTCATGGATAGGCAGGATTAACATAGTAAAAATGGCAATCTTACAAAAAGCAATCTACAGATTGAACACAATCTCCCGCATCAAATTACCAACACGATTCTTCACAGATCTGGAAAGAATCATACTCAATTTCATATGGAAAAATAAAAAACCCAGGATAGCCAAAACATACTGTACAAAAACAACTTCTGGAGACATCACAGTCCCCGATCTCAAGCTGTACTATAGAGCTGCCATAATAAAAAAAAAGCTTGGTACTGGCATAAAAACCAACATGTGGACCAATGGAATCGAATTGAAGACACTAACATTAACCTGCACACCTATGAACATATAATATTTGACAAACAAGCCAAAAATGTACAATGGAAAAGAGAAAACATCTTCAACAAATGGTGCTGGCATACTGCATGTTAATGTGTAGAAGGCTACAAATAGATCCATATCTGTCACCATGCACAAAATTTAAGTCCAAGTGTTTCAAAGACCTCTACATAAATCCAGTTACACTGAACCTGATAGAAGAGAAAGTAGGAAGTACTCTTGAATGCATTGGCACCGAAGATTACTTTTTAAATATAATACCAGTAGCACAGACACTGAGAGAAACAATCAATCAATGGGACCTGTTGAAACTGAGAAGCTTTTGTAGAGCAAAGTAAATGGTCAACAAGACAAAGTGACAGCCTACAGAATGGGAAAAGGTCTTCACCAACCCCACATCTGACAGAGGGCTAATATCCAGAATATATAAAGAACTCAAGAAATTAGACATCAAAATGCCCAACAGTCCAATTAAGAAATGGGCTATAGAACTAATCAGAGAATTCTCCACAGAGGAAGTTCAAATGGCTGAAAGACATTTAAGGAATGGCACAACATCCCTAATTATCTGGGAAATGCAAATCAAAATGACTCTGAGATACCACCTTACACCTGTCAGAATGGCTAAGATCAAAAACACAGAAGACAGCTTATGCTGGAGAGGATGTGGAGCAAGGGGAACTCTCCTCCACTGCTGGTGGGAATGCAAGCTTGTACAGCCACTTTGGAAATCAGTATGACACTTCCTTAGAAAATTGGGAATCCATCTCCCCCAAGACCCAGCTATAGCACTCTTGGGCATATACCCAAGGAATGCTCAATCATACCACAAGGGCATTTGCTCAGCTATGTTCATATCAGCATTGTTTGTAATAGCCAGAACCTGGAAAAAACCTAGATGCCATTCAACTGAAGAATGGATAAAGAATATATGGTACATAAACACAATGGAGTACTACTCAGCAAAGAAAAACAATGACATCATGAGGTTTGCAGGCAAATGGATGGATCTAGAAAAAATCATCCTGAGTGAGGTATCCCAGACTCAGAAGGACAAACATAGTATGTACTCACTCATAGGATGATACTAGATGTAAAACAAAGATGACTAGACTGCTACAAAACTCCAGAAAGGCTACATAGAAAATAAGACCCTAGGAAAGACCCAAAGATCACCCAATGACAGAGAAATGGATGAGATCTACATGAACAACCTGGACGACAGTGAGAGTAATAAAGGGCAATATTTGAGGGAAAGAAAGCTTAAGGGACAGGCGATCCCAGTTGGATCAAGAACAGAAAGGGAGAATGAGGAATAACAGACCATGATAAATGAAGACCACATGAGAACAGGAATAGGCAGAGAGGTCCCCAAAAATCCACAATGATATATCCTCTGTAGGCTGCTAGAAATGGTTGAGAGAAAGCCTGATCTGAGGTAGACTGGTGATCAGATGACTAAACACCCTAACAGTCGTCTTGGAACTCTCATCGAGTAACTGATGGAAGTGGATGGAGAGATCCTCAGCCAGGCCCCAGGTGGAGCTCCAGGTGTCCAACTGTCAAGAAAAAGGAGGGTCTGCAAGAGCATGAATTGTTGAATCCAAGATTGCAAAAAGTACAAGGATAAATAGCCAATCAAAAGAAAGCACATGAATTATGAACCAAAGGCTCTGGAGCCCCCAGCCTGATCAGGCCCTCTGGATAAGTGAGACAATTGTATAGCTTGATCTGTTTGCAAGGCCCCCAGGCTGTGGGACCAGCACCTGTCCTTAGTGCATGAGTTGGCTGTTTGGAACCTTGGGCTTACACAGGGTCACAAGATCAGCCTAGAAGGAGGTGACAGGACCTGCCTTTACTGAATCCACCAGGTTTAAATGTATCCCCAGAATGGAGTCAGACTGGACCATCAGTCATAGAAGACTGATTACAAATTCAGCTAAGGCATACCATTTAGGACTTTTTTATTAATTTGAAGTAGGAAGAACCACTTCTAATCTGGATCTGGAGGCAAGACTCACTCCTTTATTCTTTGTGTTGTAGCAGGAAGACACACTTTTAATTGGGCCATACCTTCTGCTGAAAGCTTATAAAAAGACATTGAAGATGAAGTCTTTGTGTGTTGCCTTCTTGCTCTTGCTTTACTAGCAGGTTTGCCTGCTTATTTGCCTTCACTGGTTTTAGAGCCTACTTCTTTTGGATTCCAGCATCTACTGAAGACCAGCTGAGACATCCAGCTTCATGGACTGAGCACATTTTGATTTTTGGAATTTCTGTTCATAGCCATCCATTGTTGAATTAGCTGGACTACAGCCTGTACATCATTCTAATAATTACACACACACACACACACACACACACACACACACACACACACACACTGAGAGAGACTCTCATTCCCTCTGTCTGTTCTGGTGTGTGAATGTGTGGTAACCACCTCTGGTTGTCTTATACTGTCTCCTTCTCTGTGTCTGTCAGTGTTGCTCAGTCTCTGTTTCTCATTCTCATTCTTTCTCAGTTCTCACTCTCTTCTCGTCTCTTTCTCTGTCTCTCCCTATGTGTCTGTGTAGATGAATTTCTAAAATGGTCTTATTAAATAAAATCACAGAGTGAATATAGAGGTGAAAGCCTTAGATCAGAAAAACTAGGGAAAGCCACCAGCCACCTTACCTCACCAACTCTGCAGCTTCCAAATACAAGTCACTTCCTGTCTGCCTATGCCTTTCTTGCCTTGCTTTTCTACCCTCTCATTTGTCCTCTTAGCCCAGCTACCTCCCTTCCAGTTCCTACACAGCTCAGTCACTTTCTGTCTTTCTGTACAGACCTCCAGACCTCCATGTTTGGTACTGGGAATAAAGGCATGTGTCACCTTGCTTGGCTCTGTTCCCTACCTTGAACACACAGAGACCCTGCCTGCTAAGTGATAGGATTAAGGATGTATGCTGTCTGACTTTTGTGTTTACTATAGTATCTGGCTTTCCTCTGATCTCCAGGCAAATTTTATTAAAGCACAAATAAAATATCACCTCATTTTCCCTTTTTTGTCTAATAAAAAATAAAAAATTTATAACTGCTATGAGAAAAACTATATAAAATAAGTACAATAACTATATACAATATATAAAATCAAAATATACATTAACAGTCTCTAGTCCATTTGCATTTGACAAATTTAGAGAAATGGGTTCTTTATCTATCTTATTTTGTGGAGTCCAAAATGTACCTCATTCACTTTTAGTCCTATGTTGTATTACCAACATAAAACTATCTTATGGTGTCTTTGAAATCTATATACTTACACCTCCTTAGTCAAATTCTTTTTTTTTTTTTTCAAGACAGGGTTTCTCTGTGTAACTTTGTGCCTTTCCTGGAACTCACTTGGTAGCCCAGGCTGGCCTCAAACTCACAGAGGTCTGCCTGGCTCTGCCTCCTGAGTGCTGAGATTAAAGGCATGCACTACCACTGTCTGGCCTTTTCTTAAATTTCTTAATAAGGAAACTGTAACCATAACTATCTCCAAATCCCTCTGAAACCTGAGAATGAAATAATATTAACTAATAAAACAGGAAGTGCAAACAAACAACTTCTTTTTTATTATTTGTTTGATCATTTTTATTTTAGCTTATAAAGATTGGTCTATTTTCTAAAATAAAAAATTTAGAAAAACTTGTTAAAATAAATTATAGAGAAATTCAGACCTAACACAGAAGTATTGAAAGGTGAACCTATCTCAGCTTTGAATTATATGTTTACAGAGAACCAGCTTAAGGTTAAGAAATAGCAAGCACTAATCTACCGTGTAACATCACAGGAACAGCCAAATGCTCAAGACTGTGTTTGAGCTAACTGGACTCCAGTGGAAATGTTAGATTTAAAGAGATTTAAAGAAGGTATGGTATCATATGGTATGCATTCTCCAGTTTCTCCAATTGTAAAGCAGATGTTAAACTCGAAGTCAACTTGTAATAGAAATATCTCTCAGGACCGGAAATATTTGATTACAGCAATCATAGAGGCTGGGCCACAGGTACAATGGGTGATGTGGTGGAAAGAGGAGGCAAAGCCTATAGAAGAACAATGTGGAACTAGAGGTATGGAAATTTCCCATGATCAACGTCTTGGAGAAGGTGATTACACTGATATACAAGGGCAATCTTTATATAATGTCCACACCCTAATTCTTTTTTTAATTTTTAATTTTTAAATTTATTATATTTGTGGTTTTTTATTTATTTATTATTATTATTATTATGTGTTTTAATTTTATACATCAGCCATGGATTCCCCTGTCCTCCTCACTCCCGCTCCCACCCCCAACTTCCTCCAGACCCTACCCTCCACTCCCATGTCCTCCAGGACCAACACACCCCT
>NW_023412300.1:0-20742 GCF_903995425.1 Onychomys torridus
CATCAGTGGTCACTGCTATAGCTGGATCCAACACCCTAGAGTTGGATCAGAATCCTGAGTTTTATGGAGACATTGAAAACAATTGAAGCACAGATCATCACTCACCCTTGAAATATTTACTGAAGATGACCAGGTAGACAATGAAGAAAAGAAACAAGCATCATTGTGACTGGACTGTTTGTCATACCATTGATAAATTTATAGAAGCCACTTCTCAGGACCAGCAGTGGGCACTGTAGATCAACCTAGCCCTAAGAAATAAAAGGCATCTGAAGCCTGATAGGAAAGTTGTACACTAAGGGGATTCCAACAGCCTCTGTGTTCTTCATTGCCAGCATCATTACATCCAGATACCATGGTGTGGTTGACCTGTGAGAATCTTCATGTTACCACACTGGAGAGTTTCCATTTTTGTTGACTCCTGTATCTCACTGTCTCAGGAATTCTTATGTGGATAGGTGACATGCTACATCTGAAATAAAGACACATTGTAGTCACCTAATTCAGGGACTGTGGCCCAGGTATCACCTGATGTAGCTGTAAGTGACCCTGTCATCTCCTATAGTTACTGGAATATCAGTGGGTACTGCTGAGACTGGGATCCAGCTGCACCTAGGGAAGACTATGGCATTCAAAAGGACATTTCGAATAATACAGGCACAACTTAAAACCAATCTCTGACACATCCGGTCACTAACTCCAGAAAAACAAGAGGCCTTTATATTTTCACCTGACCTATGTGAACACAGATGATTCAGGGATTGTTACTGTTCAAGAGAGGTAGTGAACTTCAGTGTAAGCCAAGATAAATCTACCTGCAGGAGAGGTTATCGGCCTGCAGGTGCACAGTGGAACCAATAATCCACAGGACAGAAATGAGGTGAGGAGTGGAGGGGACTCCATAGCCTCTGTGGGACTCCTTTTCAAAACCTCTTAGGTGAACTACAGCTGCTGTTGTTTATATTTAAAATTTCCATGTTCAAACACAGGAAAAGATTATTAAGTATTTCAGAGACTTATATGTTTAGTGTTTATTTTCTTCAGTTATATTTATTTATTGGAGAAACTTGCACTTAATTCAATAAATTCTAATCATGTTTTCCCTGATGTATCTCCTTCCTGATCTTTCCTCTCTCCACCACATATTCAACTCCACACTCTTTCTTTCTCTATAGAAAGCAAATAGGCAAAGAAAAGAGAATTTTTTACATCACAAGAAACACACACACACACACACACATGCATAGACACACACAGGAAATAAATATAAGTACAAGATCAGAAAACATGGTATAAGCAAAAGAACATTAAGACCAAGACTTAACCAATGCAGGCTCTGTAAATGATGTCACAGACCATGATTTCATATGTGCATCATTCCTACTGTGTCTGGAAGACACTGTTTTCATGGAGTCATATACTCATCTGGCTCTCACAACCTATTAAGTTCTTAAATTCCCAAAATAAGGCCTATCGATGCAATTATTATGTGCAACCAAGAACAATGGTATCACAGCATACTGTTCAGCATGTTTGGGGCCTCTCTATTAACTCATCGGGAGATACCATGTACCCAGAACTGAGAAGTTCAATCTCTTGTTTCTCTCGGAAGCAACACTGTTCATCCATTCAGGTACCCCTGTTCAAGGATTCACAAGATAAAATAAAATGCAAAGCTTATCCATGTGCTTTCTATTCAGCTCTCAGTAAGCAGATATCTCACACAACCTTAGAACATAATGAGAACCAGAACACTGAGACCCAGAGAACATAGTCAGAACCAGACAACTGAGACAATACTAATAACTAAACTACAAGTCTTATCTAGACAGCTCTAGTTTTTCATGGACTTTTATTAGTTTTATTGTTTTTGATAAAAATACTGTAGCAGCAAATCCATAAAAACAAACAATACTCTGAGGACAAAATTGTTCCATCAACAAAAAGGATATGTCAAATATAAAACTAGACATCTATGAACTGTTCATTATTTCCAGATTTTTACTATAGAAATAAATTTACAATATATGTTTTCCATTGTGTACATTGCTTTTCTTTCCTCCTAGTAACTCAGCCCTTCTTTTTGTCCTGACACATAGATTCTACATAGTGCATAATTATATTTTTACTTACATTGCAAAATCCTAGATTCCAATACCTTTTTCTAATAACTGTTAAATTTTGTTATCCAGACCCCAAGCCATCAAGTCTATTTCCCAACACCACTTTATTTTTGAAATTGTGTGTCTCCACTAGCTGTCCTGCATTTTCATTTATATTTATTTCATCATATCAAATCCCTTAATATCTCAAACCCTAATGGACCTTTTCTAGCCTCTCTGCTTTTAGAAATTAAACATTCTAATCTTAGAACTACATATGAGATAGCACATGAAGCAGTTGTCTTTTTGTGTTTGGGTGCTCTCATTCTGCATATTTTTTCTAACTCCATCCTCTTACCTGTAGATTCATTTTTATAGTTTTATCATTGAGTAGTATTCCATGGTCTACATTTCTCACATTTTCTTTATCTATGTGTTTGTTTTTGGACATCTATGTTGATTCCATTTTCTCAGCTGTTGTGAAAACAGCAGCAATGAACATGGATGTGCAAGTGTCTCTGTAATAATATGTAGAATGATTTGAGTATAAGCTTGGGAGGGATATAGCTGGGACATATCACAGTACTATTTCTTATTTTTTTAAGAAATCTCCAAATAATTTCCAAAGAAACTACACTGGTTTACACTCCCACCAACAGTGAATAAAGGTTACCCTCCCTCCATATCCTTGCCTGTATTTGTTTTCTTGATAATGATTACTCTAATTGGGGTAAAAATCAAAACTTAAAGTTGTTTTGATCTGCACTTCCTTGATAGATATGGACTTTGGTTTGAGGATGTGGAGAAACAAATCTTGAAGTGAACAGAAATTTTCCTCTGGTGGGTGGATTTCCTAGCACAAGAAGGTGCTATTCAGCCTGTAGTGAGAGTAAAAGCATCAATGCTCTTACACACTACCATGCCTTGCCATCTACAATACCATCCTTCCAGGCATGATGTACGTGCTGGAGGATGTCTTTCTGTATGTTGTGAATGTATGTTGTTTCTTATGTTTAATAAATAAGCTGCTTTGGTCTATTGCAAAGCAGCTTAGAGGCAGACAGGAAATTCAAGGAGAGAGACAGGAAACAGAAAGTTAGAATCTGGAGAGATGCCAGCTTGCCACCCATGGAGCAACATGCCAGAAGACTGGTAAAGCCATGGAACATGTGGCAAAACATAGATTAATAGAAATGGGATAATTTGAGTTATAATAGCTAGCTAGTAAGAGGCCTACCGTTGGTCATTCAGTGTTTAAATAATATTAAGCTTCTGAGTAGTTATTTTATAAGCAACTGCAGGACTACAGGGTTAGGATAGACTGGAGAAAACCTTTTGGCTGCATGTACTCACTAGTGCCTGACAGTTGTGTGGTGACCAACTGCTTTCTAATTGTATTTGTGGCCTGTTCCAAAGGAAAGACTTCATCCCATATAAACATGCTCAAAATCCCATGGCTAAGGATGACATAACCCTAGTTGTATTGCTAATGGTCTTATTGTCAGCCTTATAAGTACGTGTGTTTATAGCCAATTGATTAGTGCTGCTATCAGCCTTGAACACACAAGTTTCTGTGTGATGTGTTATGACCAGTGCAGACATTCATGACTGGTCAAAGGGCTGAGAATCAATCGTTGACTACTCGGCCACAGATGAGATGTCTACATCAACCTCTCACCCAAAGCTCAAGGACCATCACAAAATGGGGAAATGAAAAGAAATATAAGGTTAAGAGAGTGAGATTGAAAGACAAAATTATATCTACAGTGAGTGACATGATCTCTTTGTACGAATGAATTCTTAGCAGCTGTAATTACTTGCACAAGAACAGCAAAAAAATCAAACCAGTCATAATTGCAACATGAAAGCCTGGGAAAAGGCTAAGCAGTTAAAAGTGCCTCTTGGCAAACCTAACAATTATTGGTTTGATTTCTAAGAGCCACATCTTAGGAGGAAAGAACTGAACTCCTTAAGTTGCCTTCTGTTTCATACAGGCCTGGGCACATGTGTGTTTTGCCCCCACTACTAAACAAAATGTATTTTTAAAGATAGCAGCACAGGTAGGGGAGGGGCTCCTCATGGACCATTCCAAACTGAGGAGCTGTTGGGATGGGAAGACTGCTTAGGAAGTTAGAATCACTTTTTTTTAGGAGTGTGGCCACTTGGAGGTTATTCATGAGCTAGTGGATAACCTCCACCATAGCCATATGGATAGCATTTATTAAATTTAGTGAGTTACTCATTAGTATACCAAAATACACTTTTTAGGAGAGACACTTGTTGCTTTGGGAGGTCATAAAGGGAGGAAAATTGCATATGATCAAAATATATTTCATTCATGACGCAAAATTGCAAGGAATGAACAGAAACAGTATTCTGAAATCACAATATTTCCTATGTTCAGAATTTTCAAACATATGTATAATGTACACTGTACTTATTTATCCTGTAATCTCAACCTATCATTTTCTTACTTCTACTGTTCCCATTTGCCACTTATTCCACCAGATAATTTGAGTTATATGTCATTATGTAGTACATACATAAATGTTTCTAAGTATCCAATATCTAAGGACTACAAATGAGACTCTTATACAATATCTGTTTCTGAGTGTGTCTTACCTTCCTTAATAATGTCATCACCAATTGCATTCACTTTCCTAAAAGTGATGTAAGTTTCTTATACTTTATTGATGAATAAATTATGTTCTATTGTATGTATACCATGTTTTCTTGATGCAACCATTTGTTGAAAGACATATAATTTGTTTCTATAATTTATCTGTTATAGATAATGCTGCAATAGTATTTGTTTTCAACTGTTTTTGAAACATTTTCACTTTTGGTCTTTTAGCTAAGGTTGTCCAGTATGCAGCCTGCTGGAAAAAACATTTCTAACTGCATGTATCTGAAAGAAGACTGCAACTTCCAATGATTTAGGGATTTTGAAATCTTTATCACAACTATCACCTGTAAATAAATTTTGTCACCATGAGGAGACACAGTCTCCAGCTGAAGTTTATTTATGAAATGAGAGCTTAGGTAATAATGTTACATCCCCAAGGACTCAACAGGGCTTGGGGAATTAGTATGGGATGCAATTCCTCAGACAGTTTTAAGACTTGGACTTTAGAATCCTGCTGCCTGACCCAAGGTCTGCTACATCATTCTTCTCAAGCTGGACTTGGTCTTTATGTAAGATGTACCCTGCCTCATGAATATGAAAATCATGTGAATCTATTGTGGTAAATACAGGGATGTCCAAACCCCAGAACAACATAGATAAATGTCCTCTCCACAGTCACTGAGCACACAGGTCCTCATCATGGAATGGAGCTGGATAATTTACTTCCTAGTGTCAGTAACTACAGGTAAGGGGCTTTCCAGTTCCAAACCTGAAGAAGGAACTGGTACTGAGGTGACAATGACATCCACTCTGCCATTTTCTCCAAAGGTGTCCACTCTGAGGTCCAGCTGCAGCAGTCTGGGGCTGAGCTAAGGAAACCTGATTCCTCAGTGAAGTTGTCCTGCAAGGCTTCTGGCTACATCTTTACCAGCTACTATCTGCACTGGGTGAAGCAGAGGTCTGGTCAAGGCCTGGAGTGGATCAGAAGGATTGATCCTAGGGATGGTGAAACTAAATATGCTCAGAAGTTCCAGGACAAAGCCAAACTGACTGCAGACAAATCCTCCAGCACAGCCTACATGGAGCTCAGCAGCCTGACATCTGAGGACTCTGCAGTCTATTTCTGTGCAAGACACAGTGTTGCAAACACATCCTGGGTGTGTCAGAAACCCTGCAGGAGCAGGAAGTTGCCCTGGAACTGAAATGACAGAGAAGATTTGAGTGAAGACTTACACAGAAATAATGACTCTGTGTATCCACTTTCCTGCCTCCTCCACTGTAAATAAAATGATGCTGGTTGAGGTCCAGTGACCCCCTCCATTTACATTTTTCTGCTGTAATAAAACACTAAAGAAGGGAAAACCGTGGTAATGCATAGTGAAAAACATCATAAAGTGTAATATAAATTTTACCAGTAAAATCTACATAAACAACACCTGACCAAAACAAAACTCCTCCCTTAGTTTTATGTCTTAAGTAGCTTGAATGAGTGTTTAATTTTGGATGTTTTGTCCAGCAGAACTTCCAGTTTCTTAGTATGTAAGAGATATTCATATCATAAATCCCTGCCATATAAGTGTAATTCTTGTAATTTGACCAAAAGTATTATTAAATTTCTTTTCATTGAACTCATTTATTGGTCCAGTATATACACATGTTATTTAAGAATAAGTTTGAGATTATTTATAATTATCTGGTCTTAAGTTTACTGCCTTTCCAGTCCGAGCATCCCGACCTACATTCGCATGCATTTACAGAACATTGTCCTACTCTGATACACCATCATCCTTCATGGTCCACTGGATATTTGAGGTCACCCTTGTTCTACAGAGTGTTTGGTTTTTAATAACTGGGCAAATAACAAGCTTCATGGAGGTCTGTAATACTTGATAATTTGAAGAGTTTGGTTCAGTAAGAATACTCTGTAAAGCAGACCATTAATTTTGCATGTTCTTGTAGTAGACATTCTTTCCTCTTGAAATATGAATGGCACACGCTGAATATGAATGAAACCTCATATGCTGAATATCTTGTGGCAGGCATGAATCCCCTTTGCCAATTCTATGTTAGAGAGCATTCAAATTTGTGTTGAATTTAAAATACTGATTGAAATAGCAGTGTCTTCATAAAGTACCTCCTTTCTCCTCCAACAGGAGAGCAAGGATTGATCAGAAGGCAAGGGAATCTTCCAATTTTGGCCTCTAAATTGAACAAGACTCATCAATGTACTGGGAAGGCATCTGTCAAGTGTTGGTATGGCCTTGATTCAAGGAGCTCTCTGTTGCATGCAGCAGAGTCAGTTTGAAGTGCCCAAACACCTTATACTGCCAAGTTACCCACTGGGTAAAGCCACTGTGGAAATCAGTGTGGCTGTTCCACAGGAAGCTGGATATAGATCCACTCTAGCATGCAGCTATACTATTCTTGAGCATACCTCCAAAGGACTCTATATCCTACAAGAGACACTTGCTAAATCATGTTCTTTACTGCTCTATTGATAATAACCAGAATTAGAAGAGCCTAGATGTCCATCAATGGAAAAGTGGGTGAAGAAAATGTGATGATAAACTAAAAGGTATAATATGCATGGAGAGGACCTGCTGCAGACCCATGTTTACCCTGTGTTTTCTTCTTCAGTCTCCCTGATTTCATATGACATTTGCTCACTTAATTTAGAGGTCATTGCTCTCCAGATGTCCTGCATTCTCTCTAGCTACTACACTATTTCAGCCACATCTTCTGTGGGGTTCCTTGTGCTCTGAGGGGTGGAGACATGAAATTTTTTGGATATGTGTTTTCCAAGATCTCTCTACAATGTCTTGGGTGGATCTCAATATTTGGTACCACTTATTTTTATGGGACTCCTGAGTATGTGAACGTGTGGCTCGCTGATACTTGTGTCTTCTCTTGGGATTTTTCCTTTTATTGATTTGACTTGTCCAAATACAATGTGTTGGTTTCTTCTTTTGGATTATTATGTTTTATTTTATTATTATCTCTTAGCATTCTGTTCTTTTCTAATGCAAGACATAATGAGAGTAGATTCAGATGTTAGTAGAAGGGTGGAACTGGGAGTAGTCAACTGGGGGGAAACTGTAATCAGGATATAAGGTGTGAGAAAAAATATTTTTAATAAAATGTATAAACAGATGGAGCCACAAAAAATCAAACTAAAGTAATCCAAACCCCAAATGACAAACTGTATGTATCTGTTTAAATGTGGATGCTATCTGCTAAATCTTCAATAGGTATGATACAATTCTTATAATCATAGTGGATATATAGAGAATAAGGGACTACCAGGGAGGCATGGATGTCCCGAAGAAGGGTTAATGCAATGTTTATGGATGGATGAGGGAGGACTGCAAAGTGAGGTTCAACCAGGAAGGATAGAGTAGTTGGGAGTAAGGGAAGGAATATACAGAGGAACACCTAAACTAAGGTCCATTTTGAGGGGTTCGATGACCTTTATTGTTTGAGTCAGGTTTTCTCTGTGTAGCTTTGCACCTTTCCTGGAACTCACTTGGTAGCCCAGGCTGCCCTCGAACTCACAGAGATCCACCTGGCTCTGCCTCCAGAGTGCTGGGATTAAAGGCATCCGCCACCACTGCCTGGAATCCATGGACTTCTAATACAGTAGAAACTTCCTAAATTATATGCATAGGAGAGAAGTCTAGGTGAAATCACTCAATAATTGGGGAGACAAAGCCCCATCTAGACATCTCTTTTCACCAAACAAAACCTGGAGTCCTGGGAATGGCTCTCATCTAATCATTTGGTAGACCAATGAATTCCCATGAAAACTCCCAAACCACCCATGTTACTGCCAAGGCTATTGGCTGCTTTCCACAAGCTGATGACAAGGTTCTAATTCTAAAGACAGTATCTTCAAAATGGATTTAATGTGGAGAAGTTGAGCTGGAGCCTACCTAGAGCTTTCATTCCCAGTGAATTGTGTTCATGTGACTGGAGTGCACTCTGCATGCTGCCAAAGGAGAAAGATAAACACCAGTCTACAATCTTGACCTCCCTGCAAAATACACTGATGCAATAGTATCCAAAAGCTTGTGAGACGAATCACCCAATATCAGAGGAGATTTATAGTCCACTGCATGAGATGGATCCAGTCCCAGACACTGCTATGGTGGCCAAAAACTAAGACTAGACAGGTGAGACCTAGGGAAACACCAAATATTACTGTTCTGCTAAAGAATTATAAGAATAAAGTAACTCCTAATGACATTCTCCTGTACTTGTTATTAGTGTCTTGCTCAGCCATCATTGGAGAAGCTCCCTACAGCATTAGATGAGGACAAAAAGATCCACACCTGGAGGATGTGCAGAGAGTGAGAGGACTTGGGATAGTCAGTCCTAATGGGATATGTCCACCAAATGCTTCCCCTCAGGGCTTGGGATCCCTGTAGAAGGCGAGGATGAAGATTTTAAGTTTCAAAAGGGAATGCAGGACACCAAGGAGACAAGGCCTTTCAGACACAATAGAACTGATGCAGATATGAACTGGCAGAGACTGGCATGCACTGGCCTTCAAAGGTCTAAGAGAGATGGGGTCCCAATGCTGAGAGGACATAGTGGACACAAGCCCCCATCCCTGCTCCAGAAGCTAGCGCAATCTAATAGCTTCTCATAAGGAAACACCAGTTTTCTTCCATGCAGTCTCACTAAATATACAAAGAGCTCTTAAAAGCAGTCACATGCACTGTAGTGGATGGACAACCCAAACTGAACTCAATGGCATTTATGGATGCTCTTTGTTCCATAATGCTTTGTACAGCTTTTCTGCTTCCTTACATGTCATTTGTGTACATCTTATGGTTTCCACCTTTGTGTTTTTATGAGATTTCTCATGGTGTGGATGTGTGTCTCTCTGTTTCTTCTTTTTTTTTTTTTTGGTGGTGCTACTTTTTGTTTGTCTGGTCATATTCCATTTTTTAACTTAATCTTTTTCTATTTTATTATTATTGTAGGTGACTTTTTTGAGAGAGAAAGTGAAAGCAATGATGCAGTGTTAATAATGGATGGGAGAGGTATTGGGGAAGAATCTAGGATTGGGAAGGGGAAACAGCAATCAGAATATACTGCATTAAAATTTTTTCAAAAGGAAGAAGGGCATTATCTTTGTTGTATAAATCTCACATCTGTCTACCTGGCTGCACTTTAAGTGTCCTGTCTCTGTTTAAACTGTTCAAAGAGTAACATGAGGTTGGACATAAACAGAGTTAAGGATGATGCACATGTAAAATGCATAATTCTAAGGTGCAGTGTAATGAGTTAGGAAAATCTTTGGGCTTTCTTTTTTTGTGTATTCTTTTTCTTTTAGCAAAGAGAACCTCCATTATTTATGTATAAGTATGCAGTGTGATTTATACTTAACAAAATTACCATTTCTGTGTTAATGTCTTCAGTATCATTGCTAAATATTTGTTGCCAGGAGTCAGGATAAGAAAAACATCTAAATAAAGTGTGCAGAGCCTGAGGAGCAGGTGCAGAGAGGGGCCAGCTAGGGTGTTTCCTGACTTTACCCAGAGTTTATTCCTCTCAATGAACCATGTACAAGCCAAGGAGACTGAGTCCTATGTCAGAACACTTGTCTTAAATGAGAGTATATAATGCAGTAAAATTAGGAATCAACAATCGAAATAACAGAACGAAAAATGTGCTTGGAGAGTAAACAAGAGACATATTAGTGAAGAGCTGCTTATTCATGAAACCATAGATGATATTTTTAAAAGATTCCCAGGGGTAATTATTGCAAATAATGTAAATTAAAAGAAATTCTATCAGACATTTTGTGCTTGAGCTAAAGCTGCCCTAAGAGAAAAGTTTCTAGCAATAAATACTCATCTGAAAATATCTGAGAGATATCATATGTATATAATGATGCACTTCAAGGCTCTTCAAAAACATTTAACCCCAAACACAGCTGACAAAAAGAAATAATAAATATTGGAGAACACATTAATGGAATTTAGAGAAAAATAACAACACACAAAATCATCCTAAGAATTGGTTCCTTGAAAAAGTTAATAATGTAGGCAAATTCTCAGCTAAACTGATAAAAAGAAAGAGGAAATCAACAAATTGATAAGACTTAGAAATGAGAACAGCATTGTTATAATTAATTTCAAGGAAATTCAGAGTATCATTAGAGATTGCTATGCAAAAGTATCATGTCAAAAGTTGGCTAACCTAGAAGAACTAGAAGTATTACTAACAGCATATTGTCTACATAAATTAAGTTGTGAAGGTATGCATAAATCAGACGGGCCCATTGTATGCAATGAAATTCAACCTGTTCTTAGGACACCCCTTTTGAAGAAAAGCTCAGGATCATATAGAGTCACTGGTGAATTCTATTTCAAGTTTTAAGGAGGACTTGAAAACAATCTTGACATTCTCCAGAGTAGAAAGTGAAGGAACAATGCCAATTTCATTCTGTGAAGCCAATATCAGTATCACCTTGATAACAGAACTGGATAAAGACACTATTAAAAAATGCAAGAACAAAGAAAAGCAAAGGAAGCCACAGAGAAATTTCTTTAATGAATATGGATGGACAAATTCTTAACAAAATTATTGATTTTAATCTGAGCACTCAGGAGGCAGAGATAGGTGGATCTCTGTGAGGTTGAGACCAGCCTAGTCTACAAGGACATTTTTATGTCTGTCTAGTTCTAGGGCAGGCAAGGCTACATAGAGAAACTCAGTCTCAAAAACAAAAACAAAACAAAACAAAAAACAAAACAAAACCAAACACAAAATGTTTGTGAAATATATTCAGTATGATTACACATTTTGACCAACTGCTCTTCAATCCAGAAAGAAAAGATTGCTTCAGCATACACAAATCAATTAATGTAATAAAAGAACCATATGAACAAACTCAAAAAAAGAAATCACATAATTATTTCCATTAATGATTAAAAGACATTAGATGAAGTTCAACAGACATTTAATATTAAATTTCTAGAGATTTTATGAACAGATGGATCATATATCAAAACAATAAAGGCTATGTCCAATAATCTTATAGACAACATATAGTAAGAGAAATACAAAAAATATTTCTTCTAAAATCAGGAACAAGACAAGGAATTCCCCTTCCTCTCTCTCATTCAATATAGTTTCCAAAGTCTCAGTTATGACATGTAGTCAAGAAGAAGACATAGAAGGAATAACAACAGTAAGGGAAGAGTTCAAACTATCATTATTTGATAATGACTTAATTCTCTACTTAAAATACTCTGATAAACTTGTTAGAAAACTCTTGGACCTAACAGACAGACATTCACAGTAGAGCTGGAGAATAGAAATAAATATAGAGATTACTCTCCATTTATAACATTAGTCTACACTCTGAGGAAAAAAATCAGGAAAAATATTACTTTAAAAACGGACTCACAAAATTGTTTAGGAACATATCTAACTAGAGACATCTCACAAGATGCTGGTGTGTGCACTCCAGCCAGGCCCGGGGTCTCACTGAAGTTCAGAATTTTTAAATAATTTTTTACGGTCTCATTTATACATAGAATTTCCAAAGGTAAGCTTCACCCAACAGAAATAAAATGGTATTTAAACAAAGTTGTAGAGATTAAGAGGAATGATTTGGAAAAGAATAATTTTAATTGGAGTTCAGAGACTGGTCACTAAGGGGTATATGTTTTAGTGTGCATCTATAATCCATAGCACACATAGATATTAATAATGTATTTTTCAAAACTGAGAAATTGCCTTCTTTTGACTAGTCACCAATAACAACAAAAATATACTGACTGTATAGAATTGTTGGATGGCTATTTCTACAATGTAATGCATCAAAAATGATGTGTAAAACCATTACTGTTTAAGCCAAATAAAAATATAAGTTAAGAGTAACAGAGAAATGATTCATTAGTGAAAAAACATTACTCATATTTTCTTTCAGGAATTCTCATTAGCAGTTAATAACCACCTTAAAATTTAGCTTCAGGAAATCTGAATCTCTCTTCTGATGTCTTTGGGCACCTGCTCACATACAGGGTACATAAGCAATTATACACACACACACACACACACACACACACACACACACACAAACAGTTACAACATAAATAAATAAAAGTATTGTGTATAAAATCATATGTAGATATAGAAGGTAAAAAATTAAATAGAAATTAAATAAACTAAATGACTGCTCCTAAGAAAAATGCCAGTACCATGTGTGAGATATTTCTTTAATAGTTCTTATCCATGAGGTCCCAGAATTTCCCCAAACAAGCCCTTGTCATCTTTGTTCCTCCGCAGAACTACATAATCAGATACTATTACTAAAGATACTGCATATCTTGGATGTAAGACAGAAATAAATCAAGATGCAAGGGAGTTGAAAACTTTCTCCTTCTTGGATAGCTTTCAAAATGCTAGTAGGAATTATGCTTTGTAGGCTGTTCGAGGACAAGCATCACTGGTCTTTTCCAGCTGTGAACTGTACCAGCATCTGTACTAACCAATAAGGCAGGATGCACCCACTGCTGTGATAGGAACAAGGCTTTTTCATGGGCAACCACCCTAACTCTGATTGGATCTTAGGCCTATTCAAAAGGAAGAATCCAATGCCTGCTACTATAAACCCTCCATGGCTAAGGAAGTCATAGACCCTAAGCAGGAAACATTATTGTTGTTTACTGAAACTAAGATGCTATCAGTTTTCTTTCTAAATATCCATTTTGTACCTGTGGAGCAATGCTATGCTCAGATTTCACCAAACTAGATTTTCTATACATTGAATGGTGAGAATTCCAGAGACTCTTGATTGCTTAGGGTACTGAGCAAAAAGAAATGGTTGTGTCCCAGCCCTCCAATATCTATTATCACCCTAAGACTCATAAACTATTGTAAAATATAAGAGCTGGAAGACAGGGAGAAGGGCTGGTTATAAATGAAGTTTTCCCTTCAGAAGAGCTCATTGCCTGCCTTTCCTATATCCAGGAACCAGAAGTTCTTGAATCTCTAATTCTCTGGCCCCTTCATTCAAACTTTATGACTTTCCCTCTGCACCACCATTCCAGGATGTTTTCTTCTTGTGGACCCTTCCTACTCTCTGCCTTTGATGAGGAGATGTGTGATGATATTTGAATATCCTGGAGAGAAAGTCAGATATTTTCCAATTCCAAGATAAATAATTTATTCATAAATAAAAAATTCAGTTTAATGTTGACCACCCCCTGGGAAAGTAACCCAAGTGTTAGTGCAGCTCTTAGTCCATCCCATCCTAAGGGTTCAGTGCCTCACTGGACCTCAGTATTCTGGGTTTGGTTTCTCTTTCCAGTGTTCCTACCTTTGTAGTAAGATCATGTATCGTGGTTTGGACAACTCTTGACATATTTATCTTTTAAGGGTTTAAAATAAGAAGATGTTTTATGCATAAATATGACTTTTTGTGTAGCTATCTTTAATGAAACCCGTTCACTCAAACTTATTTCTATATATTCAGTCATGATCACAGAAAGCTAATGTGTAAGTTGTCCAAAGTTAGGCAAACAACATTCTTTCTAAGTTTTAAAACATCACCAGTGATACAAAAATGCTTTAACATCTCTGATGGCAGTGAAGAAAATTCCCAGGCACTGTGAGTTCCTTCTTTCATCATGCTTTGCCCACTGTGTCCTTCTCCAGTATGCTCAGCATCAGTGAAAATTGAGCAAACAACTTCATTTTGCTTAGAGTTTGTGTTTTCTACTACTCTTTTCAAAGTTGTCAGAAATATAATAAAGTATGAAGATGAAACTACTGACAGTTGAATAAGTAGAAATCTCAAATATGTGAGGCAATACATGACAGATATGGAAAGATAATAAAATATCACTCTCTTCCTTGGAATTATAGAGTTCAAAATTACCAACCTGTCACTGGCAATACTTCCAGTATACAAGATGTCTACAATCACTTTACAAGTTTGTGGGAGATATTTGTACTGATAGGACTCACATAGGAATCCTTATCTGGCCCTAGGCAAAGAGCATCATAAAGGTAGGAGGACCATCAAATCTTTGAGGTTATTACAGGTACCCATGTAAAAAATTGGGTAATGAATCCTGGATGAGTGCAGAGTCAAGGACCCTTCATCCTAGAGTGAACATCTCTCTCACCCTTGCTGCACTCACCAGAAGCATTGTGTACTGAATAGTCTGTCTGGTTTTACCATGTTGCTTACTGTCTATGGGGAGCAGAAATGAACTCCGCTGAGGGCTCTTGTGCCTCCCATCACTGACTGATTCCACTTGAGTCCCAAATATTTCTCACAGTCCTAAGGCCCAAATATCCTTAACCTACACTAATAAGTGATTCATTCCTATGTGGTAGTAACAGGGATACAATTTGGCATTTGGTGGGTTCACATATTGATACAATTTAACAAATAACTTGTCCAGTGTTATAGAATGGAGATCTCAGATGTCAACTACACAATGGTTTCTGAATGTAATGATGTTGACAAAAAGTCAAACAAGTCCAAAAGACTGCTGAAATCATCTCAGTGCACAATTTTCTGTTCGACTTCTTCTTCCCTTCACTTCTTAGGGATTGGTGGTTCTACAGTGTCCCCTGCTGTGTTGTGTAAGTCTGTCTATGGTCTCAAAAACAGTCTTCTCATAATGGCTCCTCTTTTCTTCATTGTCTTCCTGGTGGTGTTGGGTAGATATTTCAGACAAAGTTTTAGCTGCACCTCAGTTGTTTTCTAAGTCTCCATAAACCACGCACTTTTCCTTAGGTGTTGTTAGATCTATCTATATTAGTAATCACTGATGAAGTTAGTTAACAGCACAATTTATGGGCAGTGTTTATAAATGTTTCTCTAGGCCACTTCTCAAGTGCTGGAGCTGCATTGGGGACACACCACTTACAACACAGGAAGCAAAGTCTGGTACTTACAGATCAGTTCACACCTCTAGGAAATATTTTCACATTTGAGTAAGAATCAGAATTTAAGAAAATGTGGACTGTGATTTGTGGTGGTATTGTGTTCCCCAAAATATTGTGCACACTAATAAACTTATCTGGGGTCAGAGACAGAACAGCCACAATATTAAACATAGAGGATAGGCAGTGGTAGCACACACCTTTAATCCTAGCATTCCAGAGGCAGAAATCCATCTGTTCAATGATACAACCAAGCATGGTGACTCACACTTTTAATCCCAGAAAGAGAACCTTTAATCCCAGGCAGTAACGGCAGAAAGACAAAGATATATAAGGTGTGAAGACCAGAAATTAGAAGCATTTGGCTGGTTAAGCATTTGGCTGTATAAACTTTTAGGATTTTGAGCAGCAGTTCAGCTGAGATCCATTCTGAATGAGGACTCAGAGGCTTTTAGTCTGAGGAAACAGGATCAGCTGAGGAACTGGAGAGGTGAGGTAACTGTGGTTTGTTCTGATTCTCTGGTCTTCCAGCATTCACAGCAATAACTGGCTTCAGGTTTGATTTTATTGATAAGAACATTTAAGATTCCCGCTACATCTGGCACCCAACGTTCATGGTACGAATTCATGAAAAAGCCTCTTGCCTGTGGCCTTCTGAGCCCCAGCTCAGACCCGAGCTACACTGGGCCAGTTGTGGTGATGCACACTGATTGGATTTACTGAAGGAGGCAGAGGCAGGAGGATCTTGAGACTGAGGTCGGCCTAGAAGACTAAGGAGAAGCTGCAGCCAGACCCAGCCACAAATGGTGGTGGGACCATGGAGGCAGAGGCTGCTGCTCTGAGTTGCTGACTCCTTCTCTTCATGTTGGTGACTTCAATGATGCTGCTACCTGGCATGAAGGGCTTACTGCTGTTTGTTCAGAGAAGAATTGTCAGGACCATCATGTTACAAGAAAGTATTGGCAAAGGTCAATTTGGAAAAGTTTGACAAGACAAATGGTGGGGAGAAATTGCTGTAAAGATTTTCTCTTCTAGGAAAAAAAATTCATGGTTCCAAGAGACAGACATTTATCAGACTGTGATTACTCCAAACCACGGAGGCACAAACAAAAAAAAAATTCTACAGGGAACCATGACCATGCCTAACAAAAACTTTGAAATCTTCAAAAGGATTACAGGACCCCACGATGATGATTCCACATGGTCTATGGTAAAGCCATTAAGCTGATTAACACCACCAAAAGATCAACTTTGGACTAAAAACTACTCAGGACAGTTTTGAAATGGTTAGCTGAGATGATCCAGTCTGACAGACTACTTGAACAAGGACTTGAAACAGATGGAATGGGAGGTTCTGTTGGTAGTTTAATGAGTTCTGGATATTGTCATTTTTTACAATGGCTGGTTACAAGTTGTAAAATGTTAATGGTCAGGAAAAAGCTGAGCATAGAGATTTGATTCAGAGGTTTTGTTTAAAAAAATAGAAAAAGAGCCTGGCAGTGGTGGCACACACCTTAAATCCCAGCACTGGGGAGGCAGAGCCAGGCAGATCTCTGTGAGTTCAAGGCCAACCTGGTCTACCAAGTGAATTCCAGGAAAGGTGCAAAGCTACACAGAGAAACCCTGTCTCAGAAAAAAAAATAGAAAAAGAAAAAAGAGAATATGTTTATGAAGTAGATCAATGAATCTACTCTGAGAAAAAAGATGAAGAAATAATAGGATAAATGGGTAGATTGAATCTACTCTAAAAAGAAAAGTGAGAAGATATAAAAATGAGAAAAGGTAGATTACTGAATCTATTATGAAAAGAAAAAATACTTTAAAAAAGGAACTACTTGTTTTAAATAGGATAAGTAATGATTTTATTTCTGGTTTTATCAAATGGTCCTGGACTGGGCATTGTTATATATTAAGATTCATGCTACAGTGATTCAATCTTTATTCTAACTTATCATTTTATCATCAAGGCTCTATGTTTGCATGTAAAGACATAAAACGAATGGAATGTTCCCTTTACCATAAATATTTCTGAATGGAAGATGCTGTCTCTGTCCATAGGCAGCTCATTTTTCTCTCTGGATCTAACTTCCCCAAGCTCAGCCTCAACTTATTCAGCAGTCTATTGCAGAACACTGGCTCACAATGACACAAGACCATCTCCTACAGTGTTTGCAGTATATGCGTTTCACAGCCATAAGTGCTTTAGTGAAGACTGTTCATTTTAAATAAATATCTACATAATGAGAAACATGGAGACACGTGGCACCTGTGGTCTCTGAGATTTGTCCTGGAGAAGTGTAGCTGAGAACATTGACTTGTTCTGCATGTTCTTCAGCACAGAGTTCCACTCCCTGAAAAACATTAATGCTATGAACTGATGGATGGTACCATCCTAATACCTTTTGGTAAGTGTGAATCCTCCTCAATTTTAAGTTAGAACATGTGCAACTATATGCTGAATTAAAATTCTGTTATTCTCATAGATTGGTGCCCAGCCCAGTTGTCATCAGAGGGCTTCCTCCAGCAACTTATGAAACACATGCAGACCAACAACCATACGTTAGGCAGAGCTCAGAGCATCCTGTAGAAGAGGGAGAGAAAGCATTGTCAGCGTCAGAGAGGTCAAGGACATCACAAAAAACCACACAGAATCAACTAACATGGGATCATAGGGGATCACAGAGACTGAACCACAACTAGGGAGCCTGCAAGGGACTGGTCTCGGCCCACTGCATGTATCTTACAGTTTTGTAGCTGGTTCCTCTTGTGGGACTCCTCACAGTGGGAACAGGGGCTGTCACTGACTCATTTACTAGCTTTTGGGACTCTACTTGTCATACTGTGTCACCTTGCACAGGTTAATACAGGGGAGGTGCTCAGTCTTGCTGCAAATTGACATTCCCTTTCCTAAACAGAAATGGAGGAGGGGTGGATTGAGGGGAACAACAGGGGAACTGGAGGTACTTGGAGGAGAGAAGAGAGGGGGAATCTGTGGCCAGAATGGTTACTACTTCACTTACTGAATCTTAGAATTTGACCAAGTCATTGTTTTAAACTCTTATGCCTTCCATAGGCAAAGCATACAAATTCTTGTTTGAGTTGAAAAAGGCTGCAAAGACCCAGTTTTCTCCTTTTGTATTACAAGTGGGAACTGCTGGAACTGGATCCACCAGAGAGGAGCCTGGGATTGAGAGGGACATTGATGATCATGTAGGCACAATTGAAAATCAGTCTCTGAACCATCCAGTCATCATCTCTAATTATACAAAGCCATTTATTGTAGATATAACTGTTTTGTTAAATAAGAAACAGAGCCAATTTCAGAGTTAAAAGCCAAGATTTCAGAGCAATAGCTGAGAGCTGAAAACCTTACCCTTCGCTTCTGCTGTCTTTCCTCTCCACCAGAGAGCTACTTCCTGTGTCCTGTCTTTTATATAGACTTTCTGTTCTGCCTTCTTATTGGTTGTAAACCCAGCCACATGACCTCCTCATCACTGCCTGTCTGTACAGACCTTCAGGTCTTCTATGGTTGGTATTGAGATTAAAGGTGTGTGTCGCCATGCTGGCTGTATCCTTGAACACACAGAGATCCTGCCTAGCTCTGCCTACCAAGTGCTGGGATTAAAGGCGTCCACCACCACCACCCAGTTTCTGCCATGGCTTGATCTGACCTCAAGGCAACTTTATTAATATGCAAATAAAATCACATTTCGGTAGAAATAAAATATCACTATATTTCTCCTTTCTATTTTAATAAAAAGAAAAAAAGTTATAACTAATATAAGAAAAACTATATATAAAAGTACAATAAGTATATACCATATATACAAGCAATAAATACCTAAAAAAGTCTCATCCATTTGTATATGACAAATTCAGAGAAAATCATTCCATTATCTATCCTATTTTGGTAATTCCAAAATGTACCTGATTCACTTTCTATCCTAAATTACATTGCTAACAGAACTGTCTTATAACGTCTTTCAAATTTATACACTTTCACCTCTTTGGTGAGTTTCTTTTCTGAAATTCTTAAAGAAAACAATAACTATAACTAACTGATCTTCAACCCCCTCAGAGACCCAAGCAGGAAATAATACTACCTAATAAAAAATAAAAACAGGAAGTGCATGCAAGCAGCTTCCAAAAAAAAAATGTGAGTTGACAGAAACAGCCAGCTGCCTGGACAGTCACCTGAGGTTTTTCTGCAGTGTTGGGGCATCATCTTCAGCCTATAGGCATAGAACATCTGACAGACTCACATGTTCAGCAGTTTGACCTCACACCTGAATTCCACTAGTGTCATGACATGATTCAGGACTTTAAATGGTAGAAATTGTTGATATATTTTTTTTAATTCAACTGTCCATTCTTCTTGGGTTCATCTCAGCATCCTGTTCTGTTCCACATCCCTCTATTAAATGCTAGTCTACTATTGAGAGGTGTTTGCTTAGTTATTCTTCAAGAATAACTGTTTTATCTGCTGTTCCACTGCACCTCAGAAGCCACTGGCCCAGTGCCTGTTCAGTTGCCTTAGAAGAAAAGGGCACGGTACCTTTTACAGATTGTAAAGGCCACTCACTTCAGGGATGGTGACATATTGTCCTGGATTCAGAAGATGCCTTTTGTTAAAGCCACAACCACAATTGCTTTGGCAAGAAACAGTAGTCTTTTGTTTCATGGCGTGTTTGTCAGCAGTTGATTTGAGGATACTTTGTTGTCCAGTGGATAACTTTTGCCACAGTGAAAGTTAACTCCATGTGCCGTTTCTTCAATGTCCATATTTTCTCTGAAGTAGATTGGTACTGCCAGGAGCATACATGTCTCATAGTCATAACAACAACAACAAAAACACTTTCTAAGTTATTAAAACATTTTAAATGCCATATTCTGTAGATCTCTGAAGGGTTTGAAGATGACCTGTCCATCTAAAATGTATCTGTTTGATCTTGAAAACACACCTAATATGACTACAAGCTCGATTGTAATACTAATAACTTTCATTTCTATATGTTCTAGTAGTTGGTAATAATAACATTCAAGGATCAGCAAATTGCATTACATTGTTAAATAAATGGTATAAGTACAATATCTTGA
>NW_023412301.1:0-7509 GCF_903995425.1 Onychomys torridus
ATGCTATTTCCCATACTCAGGGAGGCTCAGAGGACAAGGACCACTGCCCAAGTCACCACATGGATGAACAGAATACAGTCTGGCTCATGGTCCATCCATGTCCCTGCGGAAATGACCGCTCAGACGACCTGCCCTGAACATACTACACTTATGCTACAACAATGCAGGGCAACAAATATCTACATTAGAGCATGCAGGATGAGCAGGATGATCCTGGACAATGCAGCACGTAGCAGGAATAAGCTGAACTTTGCCTCTGAACACTTGTTTCCACCCAGCAAGGGAAGGACTTAACACACTGACTCCCATGACTCAATTGAACACTCCTTTGCGTCTGCCGGGATGGCAGCCCCTCACTCTCCATATTGTGGTTTTCCAGCTTGGCCATGCTCTCTGTTCAGCTCCCTGCAGCAAAACTTGCACTACACAGCAAACAAAACTACTGGAGACAGATTCTCTTCAAAGCCAAGCCTGAAGCTGGTAGCCAGAAGGACCCTACACAACTTCTGATTGGCAGGTAGCCTGGAGAACATGATTGGATAGTGAGGCCTGACTGACTAGAGCATCCCCCAATATGGTTACCCTATGACTAAAGACACAGCACAAAGATTCCTGATCCTGCCTTCCACCCTAGACCCAGACCTTTTCTGAACCAGCAGAGATTTGCATTTCAATAGCACTTGCCCCTGGCTCTAGTAGCAGACAAAGTGATCTTCCTGTTCTCCATAGGCATTTCCTCTTCATTCTCCTGGACACAATGTGTCTAGCTAGCTTATACAGCCCACTATACTGTGTAGGGTGGAGTAAATCCCTGTCATGCAGGGGTAAGGGTATCCAGAATATTTACAACTAAAGAGAGATTTAAGAAAACAAGAGGAGATGTTTGTTACTTGGCTTCAATTTAGGTCTGGTGAATTGAATGGACTTTTCACCTGCTTTTCACAGGGACTTCAGACAACCAGGAAAGAAATGCAGGAACTAGATCCCAAACAAGATAAAAGACCTTTCTCCCATCAGAAAGCTGGATTATGGCTCCATTGCTTAAGGAGTTTTCAGTAATGAAAGTCAGTGCCAAAAGTTGGCAAATGAAATAATAATAATGTATAGTCTTCATGGAAAATTTAATACTTACAGAATAATAAAGCTATGAAGAATGTGTTTATAAACACTATGGTTAGCCAGCACATAATTCTCAGTGGGCAGGTGAAATAAAACCAACAACAGTATTATGAAAGGTATTCTATTTGAACAGAAGTGGTAGAATGTATCTCTCCATGTATATAGGAGGTGGATTTACTAGAATTTCGCACAAATTGTGATAGAGCTAGTCCAACAATGGCTGTCTACCAATGGAGTTTTGAAGAATTTAGTAGTTGTTCAGGCTAGATATCTCAGTTGTGTGCTGTATAGAACAAAATACCATGGACGTAGGCTTCAATTCTGGTACAGGAATGAACTTCTGTTGTACCCATTTTGTGAAACCCCCAGAGACCACCAGTTTTCTATGCAGGCACATTAAGATCCTTTTACTAAGGTTTAACCTGGGACACTGCATGCCAGACAAAAGGAAATGTGGTGGCAGCTAATAAAACCCCAGGTGTAGAGAGTTTTTATAGGAAAAAATCACAAGCAAGAAATTGTGAACTTGGGATTGGGTAGGAGGGATATGGGACAAAGTGATTTATTTTAACTTTTGTTACAGACTTTGGGTGCAAGAGAAATATCTGTTAACATAGAGTGACAAATAAACAGATCAAGAGTACAGAGTACACATATGAGTGAAATTACATGAACAATTACTAACTACAGAAAAGAAAAATAGGATGGGTAGACTGGGTATAATTTTCATACCAGTAACTCAAGCACTCAGAGGCTAGAGGCAAGTATACTGGCCACTGAGTTGAATAGAAATCTAGTCTTTGAAATCAGGTCAAGAACAGCCAGAACTACACATTAAGAACCATGTCTTCAATGCAAAAATCAACAAAAAAGATAGAACAAACTCAGAGGATTTTACTAAAGTTTCTACAAAGAGTTATACATTTATTACAGTTTTGTTTTCTTCTTTAAGAACATGAAGTGCCCCAATTCAAACTGTAACATGAATAAGATTTTGCTAAAAGGCACTGCACATTGTAACAGTTATAAATGGATAGATGAAAACATTAGCAATATAAATGTTGATCAAATATAATCAACACAGGGCAGGAGAGATAGCAGCAAAGTACTCTTGCTTGTTTTGCATGGAGGTGTGCTCAATTGCCCTTGCTTAATTGGGGGATCACAAATATTCCTTATTACAACCTCAGGGTTTGTAAGACCATCATTTGGTCACTGTGAGGACCAGCTATCCATGTGATGTATATCCATGCACAGAGGTAAAATATTCATATTCACTTAAAAATTCAAACAAAACACAACACAAAAAGGTCATGCACCTGCTATCCAATGACTCAGAAGGCTCAGGCAGTATGGGTGTCATGAGTACATGCCATTCTGAGAAACATAATGACACCCTCTGCCTAATTGTAAAGTAAAAGATACAGCTAAATATCTGTAAAACAACATATGTTTGACATGTACAAAAACCTACATCTCAAGCCCATCACCCAATAGTATTAAAAAAAAAAAAACTAGGAATGTTGTCCCTCCTTTCATCCCAGGATGTAGGGGCCAGAATCAGAGGGATCTTCTGAGTTTGAGGCTAGCCTGGCATACACAGCTCCTTTCAGGACAGCCAGGGCTACACAGATAAACCTTGTCTTCAAAAATATATAAACAAAAAAATTAAAAGAGCAGGCTACCAAATGACTTAGCACTGTATAGCAATTGCTTCTATTGTATCTTATGTGATTTTGAAATAGAATCTATAATGATGGTGAAGGCCTGATAGAACAAGAAGGAAGCAGGCTGATTACTTTCAACCACAACACAGTATACACAACAAACAGGAAATGTGTTGAGACTATAGAGATGCATATCATACCCTTAGTGAGGAATGTCATCCAGAAAGTCTCCTCCTACTCAAGGTTTCAAAAGCATTTTAAAGAAATCACCAAAAAGAAATGTGTTTCCAAATATAATACCTACTCTAGGAGGATTTTCAACCAATTACATTCTGCCCCAAGTGATTAAGGCTTGTGGTCATTCATGAAGAAAACGTATTTAGTCACTTCAGTGATCCTGATAGTCTGCAACAGCCCTTACCTTGTTCAAATGTCCAAAGTGTCTTCTGATACTCAACATGATCTCTTGACAGTGACATCTTGTATAATTAGAAGAGTTACATCTTTTGAACATACAATGGCACACAATCCCATTCTCATTCCAAAACTGAAATGGAGACACAGTGAGGGAAGGTTGAACCAAGAAAAGACAGAAGCACAGCAAGACAAACAATAAATCCTGTATCTCTGTCTCAGATTCAAGGGGCTTTAGTTCCCACCCAAGAGCTTAGATGGCCATTTCTCTTCAACTTTCCATGCATCTCTATCTCTGGTTACTTCTACAACCTATACGCAGCTAGGTCTACATGGAAGATGCCTCATAGCTGAGGTATCTCAACATCTTGTGGTCACAAGGCAACCCAGATGTGTGGAATATTATTTTAACATGTGTTATATTTGTGTATGGTGTGGAACATTTGTTTTAGTGATGGAAAGATGTGTTTCAATCTTTTATGTTGCATTTGTTTAAATCTGTGAAGCTGTGATACATTGATTTTATCTAATCTGTATAAAATACATCTTTGGTCTTATGAAAAGCTGAATGGACTATAGCTCAACAGGAAACGCTGGCAGTCAGAGATAATAAAAGGAAGAAGAAACCTGGGTGGAAGAAAAGGAAGAAGCAGCAAGATAAGAAAAAAAAGAGGCTGTATTTCAGTACAAATAAAATATCACAATAGCTAAGAATGTTGAACATTTCTTCAAGTTTTGAATTAGTCAAATGTTCAGTTTGTCACAGTGGCTAGGATTAATGGCATGTGCTTGCATGTTGGCCAAACTTTTTTTGAACGTGGTTGCATGGGCACTTGGAACTTGAAATTACTTGAATCGGTATTGTATTGTCCCTATTCAATAATGTTCGTATTCCTTTAGGTTATTCAGTTTTGTTCATTTTCAGTGAGTGTGTGTGTGTGTGTGTGTGTGTGTGTGTGTGTGTATAGACTATGTAGCATATGCCTCAAAAGTTACTGTGATCTTCCTGCCTGTGTGTCCAGATTGCTGGTACTAAAAGTATGTACTACCACATACAGCATTAAATATAATCTTTATGGACTAAGTCTCCTCTTCTTATGGTGGCCAGGGAGAACAGGAGATTATGTCAGAATCCCTGATACTGGAGATATATATTAGTGAGTTTTATATGGACTGGGAATAGAAGAAGGATGCTCTGAAGGAATCTTCATTGCTCTTAACAGGTAAGGCATATTCTACCCTAAGTTTTCTACTCTTGATCATGATTCCTGTTGAGGATAGCCTAGTCAGTGTCAGACAACTGGTGCTGATTAAAAAGTACAATTCTCCTCCATTGGAGAGAATAAGGCAGGAAATAGCTCCCTAATGAATTGTCCAATATAACATGGTCAGCCAATTATCCATATATGTACAATCAACAACAATGGATGCAACATGTTGTATTCATATATTTCAGCATACTGATTCACCCACACTTAACAAGGAAGAGTTTAGAAGTGGTTTGGAAAGGTAGTAAATCAAGAAATAAAAGGGAAAAGAGAAGTAATATTTTTTAATGTAAATTTTTAAAATTTATTTTCTATTATCAGCTAGATACAATATAAATTCTTATACTAAGAGTGAAAAATTTCTTTGAGGCTTCCCCAGAAATTGAGTAAAACCAAAACATTTTATAAGCCACAGTCATCCTAGGTTCCACCCTGCTATATTGCCTCCCTGGTTCTGTGGGTTGCAGTCTGGTTTTTCTTTGCTTTATATCTAGAATCTACTTATGAGTGAGTACATCCCATGTTTGTCCTTCTGGGTTTGGCTTACCTCACTCAGGATGGTATTTCCAAGTTCCATTCATTTGTCTGCAATTTTCATGCTGTCATTGTTTTTCTCTGCTGAGTTGTACTCCATTGTGTACATGTACCTCATTTTCTTAATCCATTCTTCAGTTGACAGGCATCTAGATTGTTTCCAGGTTCTAGATACTACAAATAGTGCTGCTATGAACATAGTTGAGCATGTATCTTTGTGGTATGACTGAGCATCCCTTGGGTATATGCCCAAGAGTGGTATGGCTGGGTCTTGAGGTAGATTGATTTCCAATTATCTGAGAAACTGCCATACTGATTTAAAAAGTGGTTGTACAAGTTTGCATTCCCACCCACAATGGAGGAGTGTTCCCTTTGCTCCACATCCTCTCCAACATAGACTGTCATTAGTGTTTGTGATCATAGCCATTCTGACCTGTGTAAGGTGCAATCTCAGAGTCATTTTGATTGGTATTTCTCTGATGATTGAGGATGTTGTGCATTTCTTTAAGTGTCTTTCAGCCATTTGTGATTCTTCTTTTGAGAATTCTTTGTTTAGTTCTTTAGCCCATATTTTAACTGGATTCAGTATTTGGATGTCTAGTTTCTTGACTTCTGTATATACACTGGAGATTAGTCCTCTGTCTGATGTGGGGTTGGTGAAGGTCTTTTCCCATTCTGTAGGCTGTCATTTTGTCTTATTGACCATGTCTTTTGCCCTACTAAAGCTTCTCAGTTTCATGAGGTCCCATTTATTAATTGTTGTGCTCAGAGTGTTGCTGGTATCATATTTAGGAAGTGATCTCCTGTGCCAATGCGTTCAAGTGTAGAGAACTGATGTCTCTTAGTTAACAATTTATGGGAAACATTTTTAATATAAAGGGACTAAATAGATGTCTCAGCAATAAATGCACTGGCTTTTGATACAGAGGACCCAGGCTCCATTTATAGAACCCACAAGGTAGGAAACCATTTGCTCTGACTCTGGTTCCAGACACCTCCTGCCTTTTTCTGGCCTCCTTGGGTACTGTGAACAGACAAACCATCATATGAATCATTCTTTTCAAGTTAGTAAAAGCAAAGAATGGAATTATTTACAGTGAGCTCACAGCCCTCAGACAGACAGATGCCAGGGATAGTTAAAATTAGCTCCTCATTGTCTTGCAGGGAAGCAGCTGTGGCCCCTTGCCAAGCCAGCCTGCTCAGAGGCAAAAGCAGCTTTATTTTGAGGTTAATGAAGCCCATCATAACCGTTCATCTAACAGCACAGTACACAATGCTGTTAAGTGACTTTTTAATGATGATTTCTGCATTTCTCTTCTCTGTCTTTGTGAGAATTGTGGTATTGGTATACTTATCTTTCAGACTGAACATTAAGATTGACAGGTCTCAAATGCCTGAGAACAATCTTTGTTCATTGTATCACTTACTAGACTTTCAGCTAAGACTTTAGGGTACAAAATGAACATCCCAGAGGCATTTGTTTCTATCATTTTATAATTTATATATGGCTTCCCCTGATTTTTATGTAAGAATTCCCCTAAATGTCTCTACTTTTCCATTGTGATGGTGTTCAGAAATGGATTTGTTAATGTAGTCTGCTTAGGAATATGTCCAGATTCACTCTGTTAAAATCTACATGCTTCCTTTGTTTACATGAAGCAATGTAAAAGTATTCCATACTCTACCATCCTCCTGCAGGTAAGAAATTTTTCTCCTTTCTTCCATCTTGGATATTGTGATGGCTATTCTTGGTAGTCAACAGGCAATCTCTGCAATTAACTAAAACCAAAAGAGTTGCGTTCACCTGTGAGGGATTTTCGAAATGTTTTGAGATTAAAGACCCATCTTTAATCTAGATCATTTGAGGTGATATCTACCTTCAGCTGCTTGATGTCAGTGCACACTTTTAAGCACAGCACTGAGGAGGAAGAATCTTCTGTGGATTTCTGAGGTTGAGGCCAGCCTGGTCTACAGAATGAGTTCCAGGGCTATACAGATAAATACAGTCTCAGGGACACCAAAAAAAAAAAAAAAAAAAGAATCAAACAAAGTATAAGATCCCCCTTTAATCTTGATATTACCTTCTGGTGGTAGCCTACATATATAAAGAACACAGAAGGAGTAAGCTCTCCCTTTGGCCTGGTTACCCTAGCTCTGGCTACCAAGTTCATTCTTTTTTTTTTTTGGAGAAGGATTTGTCTGCTATTAGTTTGTAGCTTTCCTAGAAGTTCCTCTTTGTATTCCCAGGCTGACCTTGAACTCACAGAGATCTTCCTGGGACGATGCCTCCCAGTTACTGGGGGGATTAAAGGCATTTGGCCACCGCTCAGCTCCAAGTTCATTCTTTTACCCAGCAAACCAGAGCGTACTTCGCTTAGAATTTGGGGGGTATACACAAAGAGCTCTTTGAGAACACTGCCTAATGCACTGAACACTGCTGACGTTTTCAATTTTCCAATTGGAGCAGTCAGAGATTGCCTGTTGACTACCAAGAATAGCCATTCACA
>NW_023412302.1:0-1461 GCF_903995425.1 Onychomys torridus
TTATTAAAGTGGAAGGGTCCTTGTTAAGGTTTGGGTGTCAATGTCCCACAAAGAATCGAGTGTTTGGACACTGGTCCCACCAGGTGACACCATTTGGGGAATTTTTGGACCTCCGAATGTGGGCCTAGCAGGAAGAGGTGGGTCACTGGGCAACATTGGGGACAGTTATTTGAGTGTAACCAGGCTCCTCAGGCCCTACTGCCCCACTGGCCAGACCAGTGAGCTGTGCCGAGCCCTCATTGGTCCATGTCTTGCTGTGATGTCACAATGAGACACCTGTGCCCTCACAGCTCTGACTGAGACTGCCTCCTGTCCTTCCAGTGCAGGAGCTGTTGGTTGGTTGGAGAGAGGTGGTGTTCGGCGTTGGTGAAAGAAACAGTCTACTTGGATTTTCGGGACCTTTTGGACCCCGACATTGTGAGTTTATTAACCTTATTTGGTTTCTTGTTCTCAGTGAATTTGTCTATTGGCTTGCTTTATTTTTTTTTCAAAGATTTATTTATTATGTATACAGAACAGGGTGCTGGATCTCATTACAGATGGTTGTGAGCCACCATGTGGGGTGCTGGGATTTGAACTCAGGACCTCTGGAGGAGCAGTCGATGCTCTTAACCTCTGAGCCATCTCTCCAGCCAGGCTTGCTTTATTTTTGCACTTATTTTTTCATGTTCTTTATTATCTTCTATTTGAATTTCTATTCTTTTTTGGTGTGTGTGGGGTAATTCAAGACATGGTTTTTCTGTGTAGCTCTGGCCTTCCTGGAACTCACTCTGTAAACCAGACTGGCCTTGAATTCAGAGATCTGCCTGCCTCTGCCTCCTGAGCGCTGAGAATAAAGGCATGTATCACCACTGCCCACCAGTTTTTATTCATTTTCGGCTATGTTTACTGAGGTAGAATATTTTGATATTTTTATTTTGTCAGTATGAGTGTTTTGTCTCCATGTATGTCTGTGCACCATGAGCCTGGTACACATGGAGGTCACAAGAGGGAGACAGATTAGCTGAAACCCAACAGGTGGTTGTGAGCCACCATGTGGCTGTTGGGTACCTAACTGGGTTCTATGAAAGAGCAGGAGGTGCTCTGAGACACTAAATCATCTCTCCAGCCCTTCTTGTTTCTCTTTACCTCTGCACTTATTTTCATCATGTTTTCCTTGGTTTATTTCTCCTGTTTAAAGCCTTTTCTTGGTACGGAATATGGCACATAGAAGCAATTTAGTTAAGACAATCACAAGAACACCCATAATGTATTTTGATCACATTAATCATGTGATTAACCTGTGCTGTTATGCTTTCTTCTCCCTCTTCCTCTTCCTCTTTCCTAGAAGCCCCTTTTTAGTTGACAATCCCCTCCTGCTCCCCAATCCCACATAGGAGAGGAAACAAGTGGTACATTCGAAGGACTGGCTTTCCCGGTAAAGCATCTGCTCCAGTCTGTCCTTGTTGAGAGCCCCAGTTG
>NW_023412303.1:0-18002 GCF_903995425.1 Onychomys torridus
TAAACTAATGCATGTTTTTTAATTGTGGAAAAGGATAAATCAAAGTGAAAATGACATAGATCAAGAAGGAATACAAAAATAAAAGTGGGAGATTATCAAGAAAAATAAAAGTAAGGACAATCATTCCTGAAACCAATAAGTTGTGGTGGTACTGTGTTCTCCAAAGTATTATGTACCTTGATAAACTTATCTGGGGTCAGAGGCAGAACAGTCACGATATTAAACATAGAGGATAGGCAGTTGTAGCACCTGCCTTTAATCCTAGCATTCCAGAGGCAGAGATCCATCTGTTCAAGGATACAGCCAAGCGTGGGGACTCATGCCTTTAATCCCAGGGAGTGATGGTAGAAAGCAAAAAGATATAGGAGGTGTGAAGACCAGAAACTAGAAGCATTTGGCTGGTTAAGCTTTTTTGGCTGGTTAAGCATTCAGGCTCTGGAGCAGCAGTTCAGCTGAGATCCATTTGGATAAGGACTCAAAGGCTTCCAGTCTGAGGAACAGGATCAGCTGAGGAACTGGCAAGGTGAGCTAGCTGTGGCTTGTTCTGCTTCTCTGGTCTTGCAGCATTCACACCAACATCTGGACTCATGTTTGCTTTTATTAATAAGAAGTTTTAAGATTCCTGGGACAATAAATGAATAAACAGAAAAGCCACAAAAGCCATGACCTAAGAAGGGAATTCACTCTGCTGAGGTTCAAATGCTGTGCAGAGTCCTCCTGGTGCTCACCAGTGTGGAGACCCACCAACCAACAGCTGTATTGGGTAGCCATTCCTGCCTTGGCCTGGAAGTTCCAACCCCCACTGAGGCTTCGATAAAGCCTCACAAAATAAACCTCCTTTTTAACTACATGGAGTGGCCTTATAATTTCACCAACCAACAGCTACCACACTGTATGGACACAAACCACTCCTAGTGTGATCTGTATATGGCCAAGATGTCTATCATTCCTCACAATGGCTCCTTGTGACATTGTAGCAAAAGATGCACTAACCATGTCTGGGAACAAATCATGCTGATTTCCTCAGTTTCTGCACTCCAGAACAGGGAAGACATGGAAACAGGAAAGGCAGGTACCTAGGGCAGTAGGGAACCTAGGAGGCTGGTTACATCCAGTTCTCCCTCATTGCCAGTGACTGAATTCTTCTAGCAAGGACCTCATTCCTAAGATCCACACCTTCCCCAATCAGTGACTCCTGTTCAAACACATGATTCTTTGTGGGACATCTGCCATTGAAACCATAGGAAGGAGACTTTCCACTTTAGTATAATAGAAGAATGGTGGCCATGCCAGCAACAGGCCCAGAGTGTTGTCCTTCAGTGGGTTGTGGGACACTGATATTCAGCTATCAGTGGACAGGCAGCATGGGTGCCTCTTCTACTTGCTCCCTAACACTTTAAGAACTATCCACTGATAAAGCTCTTCATATACACGCTCCAGAAAGTCAATCCCTTCTCATTAGAGTCAGATTATTCAGAAATGGATGGTGGTCTCTGGTTGATGTTGGGAGGCTGTGATGGCTAATCTTGTCAACTTGAGTATTTGAGGAATTAACTGAAACCCAGGCAGTTGGGCACACCTGAGAGGGATTTTCCTTGGCTGAATGATTTGAGGTGGAGACTCTTCCTAATTCCGGATCACTTGAGTAAGTAGATCCACCCTACATCTGGGCCACACCTTCAGCTGGCAGAAGGAAGCTTGTACTTTTTCTGTCTGCTTGCCCTCACTCTCACTGGCAAGGTTCATCTACTCTGAGCCCTTCCTTGCAAGTTTTAGAACCTACTTCTCTGGACTCCCGTGTGGACTGAAAACTGGAAGCTCTTTAGGAGCTCCCTCTAGCTCCAGACTGGGTCTGCTAAGTCAGTCAGTGTCTTGTTATTGTTCTATTGCTGTGAAGAGACACTATGACGCAAGGCAGTTTGTAAAAGAAAAGCTTTAACTGGGGACTTGCTTACAGTTCAGAGGGTTGGCCCATGACTCTCAGGGCAGGGAACATGGCAGCAGGCAGGCATGGTGCTAAGGCAGTAGTTAAGAGCTTACATCCTGATCTGCAGGACAGGGAGGAGAGAGAGAGAGAGAGAGACTGAGCCTGGCCTGCACTTTTGAATCTCAAAGCCCATCATCCCCCGTGATATACCTCCTCGACCAATGCCACACCTCCTAATCCTTACTAAACAATATCTTGGAACCCAATTCAAAAACTCAAACATATGAGTCCCTCATGGGCACCTGCACTTTCTTCCAAATAATCATTCTTAGTATCCCAGTGAGTTGATAGTTGATATATTGCTGAGTGGTGGTGGTCTTCCCCTCTCCGCCTCTACCCCATTTAATCCTAGCACTTGGGAAGCAGAGGCTGGAGGATCTCTGAGTTCAAGGACAGCCTGGTCTACAGAGATAGTTTCAGGACAGCCAGGGCTACACAGAGACCCTGTCTTGAAAAACAAAAACAAACAAAAAAAGTCAACCAGATATATCTATACAGCAAATCATCTTTCCCATAGCCGTGGGTGATGGAGCCATATCCAGGCATTATGTTTTCTTCCTGATCTCCAAAAATTCTTGAGTTTTGGTAAGTTATTAAAAAATAGAAATTGATTACTTGTGCTTTTGGAAGTCAGCCAGTCTAGATTAAGGTACCAGCAGATTGTGGGTGGAGTGAGGGCTGCTTTCTCCATCTACTGTGGTTCTGTGGTGTGTTTTCCCACATGGTTGAGAGAGGAATTGGCAGGTACCAGAGCCTCACAAGTGTGGTTTTGTTAGAAAGTGTCTACTTGAGGCTAATGACACTTAGCCCCCTTTTGTATCTGTTTTAAATAAATACTTTGGAATAAACATGGAATCTAAAAAAAGAGAGGAATTGAATTCAGTCCTTCACGATCTTTTTAAAGACTGCATATTCTAACTCTTCAAAAAATAGGCTCCTGTGAATGTGATGTTTCCCCCTCTAAAGCCCAAATCTCCCTCAAAAGGTCCAGGTCCTCTCTCTCTCTCTCTCTCTCTCTCTCTCTCTCTCTCTCTCTCTCTCTCTCTCTCTCTGAGACAGGGTTTTTCTGTGTAGCTTTGTGCCTTTCTTGGAACTTGCTTTGTAGACCAGGCTGGTCTGAACTCACAGAGATCAGCTTGGCTCTGCCTCCTGACTTTTGGGATTAAAGGCTTGCGCCACCAACGCCCGGCCAATACCTATGTCTTAATGCTAACCCCAAGCATAGGGAGCCTCTCTAGTCACTATGCAAGGATGTTCCTTATCTTGGAAACCTATCCATAAAACAGCAACCGAGGGAATTCTTAGTCATGGAGGAACTTCTGGAATCTGGATTTCCCAGCATAGTATGGTAGGTAAATTCCTATGTAAGGCCAGAAACTGACACAGGCCATAAACCTCCTAAAACAAGCATATCCCTGCACCTAGTGTTGGCAACCCTGACTCTACTAACCCCTTTCTAGCACTGGGAATCTATTGTTTTAATTTATTTTTATTTATGTATGTGGTTTGTCAGGTTCAAGGGACACTCCATCTTCCCAAAATCCAGAAGGAACAGTTGGCTCTCTGCAGAGCTGGAGATACGGTGAAAGAGCAGTGCGCGCTCTCCACCACCGAGGCACCCTGCAATACCACGAGACACATTTTCTGCATCAAAACGGTGAAAATGGAGTCCAAGTCAAGTAGCCTCTAACGCTGTGCCCTACACAAGCACTGGAAAAGGACCAGCCTGGTGTTCCTGTGCACCCAACATTAATCATCCATGAACACAGAGCACTAAAGACAGAAAAAGTGCAGAGTTTTATTATGAAAAATCAGTGTGAGTCTGTTTAAGAGGGTAACAAGGAATTGTGAAGGTAACAACGGGGAAGATCACTCACAAACACAGAACCAGCCATCTGGTTCAAGTTCAATTGTGAACAGCCATCGTCCATTCTGCCGGGAGCAAATGGATCCAGCTGTCTGAATCCACCCCAAAGAAGTGTCAGCTCTGCTTAGACGAGACAGTGTGTAGCTTGACTTGCTTAAGGGGCCCCTTGGCAGTGGGATCAGGATGCTTCCCTGGTGCACGTGCGGGCTCTTTGGAGCCCAGTGCCTGGGGTGGGACACCTCACACAGCCCTGGTGCAGGGGGAGGGCTTGGACCTGCCTCAGGTGAATGAATGTCAGGCTCTAGGGATTCCCCATGGGAGGCCTTGCCTTGTAAGAGGTGGGAATGGGGGAGCTTGCAGGGGAAGGCTGGGGGATGGGAGGAGGGAGGAGAGGGGGGGATTGGTGGTTGGTATGTAAAAATGAATAGAAAATTTCTTAATGAAAAAAAAAATAGGCAGGATACACCCTTTCCCCTTAAGCAATCATTTACATGGATCAGAAGCCATGCCCATCACCTCAAAGCTAATTGTGGAATGAATTTCCACTACAGATTTCTCACACCATGATGGATGAGGTACTAACACTTGACAGACAAGGCCCACTGAGCCTTAACAGTGGCATGCATACCATCACACAGCTATCCAACACTGAGCTGCCTATAAAGGAGACATGAATGGCACCACCTACACTGGAATTATCGTTCTGCTATACTCTCCTACGCTGACATTTTTAAACAGCCATATTATTTTCAAAAGATAGTCCAAACAGAGAACTGTCAAAAGTTGAAGAAAAGGGAGCATATATAGGTTGAAGACGTGGATTAGTGTGAAGAGTGCACATCTAGGGTGCACACAAACTGGTTTGATCCCCAGTGATACATAAACTTGTGTGACTGAGTGCTGGAGCCAGGAGGCTCAGGATTCAAGGGAACCTATTGCTACATCACTAATTCAATGATGACTTGGGGTATATGATACACTTGTTGAGACAGAAGAGACAGACACATACACAGAAACAAAGAGGAAGGAGTGTGTATTGAAGAGGCAGTGATGAGGCACACCTGTGATCCCAGCCACTGGGGAAGCCGAGGCACACTGCCTCAAATTTAAGGCCAGTACAGGCCACATCTTATGAGGTCAGGCAGAGCAACATAAAGACCCTGTCTCAAAACAACCAAAAGCTCATTTAACAATGCCATTTTATTTCCAACGTAGAAAACATATTGCAATGGTTTGGGTGATGGGAGTTAATGCCAATAGAATTGACCAAGGTGGCCTTTGCTCTGAATGCAGGGCCATCCTCCTCGGCTTCTGAGAGGCACCTCGCCTCATGCTGCAGAGAGGTGAGACATCCAGGTGACCCACAGTGCTGACAAAGCTGGGATCGCCTTGTCAGCCCACCAACTGGAACCTACTCAGCAGTAATAAGAGTCCTCAAAGCTTGGCTTGCTGGGCTCTGTCAACCATAGAGCATCCCGAGAGGACCTACCCCGTGTTCTCAGCAGCATCACCCTGTCTCATTCTCCTAGGTCTTGCTGACTAGGATGCTCCTGCATAGAAGGCCAGGTCTTCCAAAAAGCTACCTGGTTCTTCAAGTAACTGTGTGCTTCTTTATCACTATTTTTACTTCAATGTGTGTGCAGATCACTCACACATTATATGTTTGCACTTGTGTGATTGTACATGTGTGTCCTTGAATACATACACATATATGCTCAAACTTGTATGTATGTAGCACATGTATTCCCTCAAATGTCAATTCACAGATGATGTACACTTTGTGTTTTGGACACAGGCTTTCTCAAGGCCAGCAAGATTGAGGCATCTGAATCAAATGGGGGTGGTGGTGGAGCATGTCTTGGGGGAAAAAAACAAACCCAAAACACAAATCACAACAGCAAAACAAAACAAAAAAGGAGATGCACCTGTCTCCATCTCCAAGTGCTGGGGTGACAAGCTTCAGCAAGCCTGCTCACCCTTTTTCTTGCATCCTGGAGAACGAATTCCTATCTCACAAGGAAAGCAGGCAGTGCAAAAACAGACAGTCACTGTCCCAGTCCTCTAGTGCTTCTGAATATCGCCCAGGGTGTCCATTTCACACTCTTGACACTGCCCAGTCATCTAGCCTTATAAACAACAGAGCCAGGCACAGCAGTGTGTGTCTATGCAGTTTCTTCAGGACCATCCACTGGTCAGCAGAGCTATGAAAGGTATTGTGATCCTGTATTATGATGATGGGGAAAAGGAATGAAAGACGGAAGGACAAAATCATGTTAGATGGGTACAGCGGGGCAAGCCTACCCCCACCCCACCCACCAACCCACCCAACCACCCCAATTGTTGGCACCAGGTGAAGCAGGGACCTCAGCCAACCAGGCGCACCAACACGGAACTGGTGTGGAAGTGCCACAAGGGGGCAGCACAACACCAGAGTTTCTGACAGGTTGCAGGGCCAGCAGCCTTCCTGCCTTTCTTATGCTCTTCAAACCTTCCTCCAGACTGTCCCCCACTGGATCAACAGGGAGCACTACTCACATAGCTCCCCAGTGCCCCCCACAGGATCAACAGGGAGCACTACTCACACAGCTCCCCAGTGCCCCCCACAGGGCCAGCAAGAAGTGCTTGTTGAACAGCTCCCTGGTGCCCTGAACAGGGGATGAACTCAATGCTCAGGCCAATTCCAGAAGTGAGTCACAGGGAAAAAGATTACTGCACTGCACATCTAGATGCCCGACTTTCTTCTCTCTATCAGAAAGGTCTGAT
Organism: Onychomys torridus; assembly: GCF_903995425.1. Taxonomy (NCBI): domain Eukaryota; kingdom Metazoa; phylum Chordata; class Mammalia; order Rodentia; family Cricetidae; genus Onychomys; species Onychomys torridus. The sequence goes on from NW_023412303.1 coordinate 6,618, forward strand.
TCACAGGGAGTAGGTTGTTGTTATGGGCTGCCATGTCACTGTTTTCTCAGATTTGGGCATTAAGATTTGTGGGTAGGGGTTGTTTGCTTTTTCTTTTTTCTTTTTTTCTTTTTTTTTTTTTTCCTCAAGACAGGGTTTCTCTCTGTAGCTTTGGAGCCTGTCCTGGAACTCGCTTTGTAGACCAGGCTGTCCTCAAACTCACAGAGATCCGCCTGCCTCTGCCTCCCAAGTGCTGGGATTACAGGCGTGTGCCACCACCGCCCAGCATTGTTTGCTTTTAAAATAGTGTGTCATTCCTCCTGGACTGGCCTCCAACTCTCCAAGTTGGAAGATGACCTTGACCACCTGATCCTCTTGTCTCCACCCTCCAATACTGGGATTCTCAGCATGCTCAACCTGGTTTTATTTTTCACTGGACAAGAACCCAGGGACAAGAACCAGTGTGCATGCAAGGCACACGGAACAATACTCCTGTTGTTCACTTTCTGTGTTTTAGAGAGAGAGATCTCACAGGGTCACCAAAGCTAGATGGACCACTGCTCCTTATATAGCCCAGGCTGGCCTTGAGTTTATGGCTCGGCTCCTGTCAGAATCCTGGGATTATAGGCATACACCTTCACACTAGCTCTAGCAAGTAGTCTTATGAAAAATGCACAAACTCCCTGGAAATGGCTAAATGTGAGGGTATGAGATCCCCCGAGGGATAAGGGGACCAAACCTTCAAGCAGTGGGGGTGAGGCTCCATCCCATAGTGTCCTCAGAGGCAGGTCTGGACATGGGCTGGTTGAGGCTTGTGTCTTCCATCCTGTCCCTCGGAGCTGCATAGAGGGTTAGATGAGACCAACTTGAGGGCTGCTAGTCAGAACAGTCCTTCAAAGCTGCCTGGCTACACAGGTGACAGTCCAGGGACTGCTGCATACTGACCTGAGTGACCTTGGGACTGGGACAACCTCCTTTCCCTCCCTCCTGCCCAGATCACAGCTCACCAGCTACAGAAGAGCAGCTTCCGGATACTGCTCATGTTTGTGGCACTCCAAAAGACTCTCAATATAAAGACTGGGCCATCTAGAAAGGTTAAAAGAAAAAAAGAGAGAAGAGAAAATTCAGGGTCAATGGTATAGATCTGTAATTCCATCAGGAGGTCTTCCTCAGCTACATAGTGAGTCCCAGGCTAGCCTGAGCTACAGGTGTGACTCAGTTGGGACAGCTCTTGCCAGGCATGCAGGGGGCCCTGGGTTTGGTCCCCACAACCAAATAAACCAGGCATGGTGGGGAATTCCAGTACTAGATACATTTGGTGGGTGGAGGCAGAGGATTAAAAGTTCAAGGTCATCCACCAGTACATAGATAATTTAAAAACAAAACCCCTCAAACACACTAAGACCAGGTGCACACCTGTATCCCCTCCAATCAGTTGGCTGAGGGCAGGAGGGTGGCCAGTCCTTGGCAACCCAGACTACAGACAGAAAACCAGAGTCAAGAGGAGAGAAAAAAATGAGAGGATTCCTCATTAGAGGGGACTGAGAGTTATGCCACCGTGGGGCTTAAGAGTCACGTGCTTTGGCAAAGAGAAGGAAAGGCCATGAGTATAAGGAATGGACAGCAGTGAGGGGTATGGGAAAGGACAGGGCTGGAGAATTCTGCACAAAGAGTGCTTTCCCAGAGTTGTTGTCGGGGGGTTGGGAAGCATGGGATCTGGGGTGCTCTTCTCACCCCAGAGTGGAATAAGATTCCCTGTTTTCAGATTGAGCACATTACAGTGTCTGTCCTAAGAGCTCAGTGTTGCTCAGAGGACCGAGCAGATAGACAGATGTGTTCTCCTAGTGCTGGAACACTGTCTAGACACGCTGTTGGACACAGAAGCCAGCGGAGCATGATTATCATTCCAGGACCCTTGTTTTCATGTCGCACAGACTTTTCTGTGTCTCATGCTGTGGCATGTTGGCACCGTCTAAGGAGAAAGAACACACAAGATGAGACCTTATCAATGTGAGTGTGGAATGGGTAAGGGAGGCTTCCTGGAAGCTTGCCCAAAGGATGGGAAAAAGGCTGCTTACCTGTGCAAGAACAAGCGACCTTACAGATATGCCCCTCTGAGTGCAGACTTGGGCTGGCACGAGGCAGAGCCCACAGCAAGTTGCTGCCACCTCAAAAGGGTTTCTGGTTCCATCCATATCATGGTACCTATCACTCCCTCACAATGTGGCACGTGGTGGTGAGTGTGGAATCCAGTTCCCAATGGGAATGGTGGCCTTGAAGGAGCAAGCATGGAAAGGAAGCAGGTGAGTAACTAGAGGGCAGAATTGGTGGAGGGAGAAGACTCAGCCGGCCCTGGAGTCACTCCCCAGTAGAGATTGTTCCAAGCTTTGCTCTGAGTCGGGTCTGAGGACTCAAGCAATGTAACTTGCTGTGATGACTTTTGGGGGTTCTTGCAAAAGGTTTACAGGAGGCTACCCTCTAGAGGAGTCCTACAGGGCTGCTTGCAGGCCACATCCTCAACCTGGGAACCCATCTTGGGGCAGATGGGACAGCCTGACTAGAAATACTCTCCCTGGGGAGAGAAGTCTTACCTCATGGAGAAGACCATGTTCTCTGCCCAGAAACAGGGAGCAAAGGACAGTCACTACCCAGAGGGCAATCTCTGATGTTTAGCCAGGCAGGGGGAGAGGACAAGGGGCTAATGTTCCACAAGACAGCTGAGGGCCCTTTTGCATCTCAACCCTCCCCTCTGAGCAAGACCCTGAGGATAGTTTGTCCTTCCTGCCTGCCATTTTACCTGGAGAGATCCACACTGGGATGGACAGCTCTTCCTCTGCAGGAGGGGCCTGTGTCCACACTGCCTCCTGGACATCTGGTCTGGCTCCCAGTGGGGCTGTCCGATTCTCAGCCAGACCGGTCCCCAACCCGTGGCTCACAAGCCATTGAGCTGGGGCTTGACCTCTTCAGGACTTCAAAGCAGAAAGACACAGGAAGGAGACTCTTAGTGGCTTTGGAACACACAGGACTTACTGTGCTGGCCTGCAGTGCCTAAGTCCCCCACTGGTCCTCCATGGGATCTTTGCCTTCTGTGGTCTTGCCCCGCCCCTGCTCTCCCTGCTCTCATCAGCATCTCTGCTGTCCACTTGTAGCTCAACAAGCCTGAGGTCACACTTGAGGGGATTCTCTGGGATTGGTCTCTCTGAAGTGGCAGGTTGTTAAGTTCACAAGTGTGCCACAAGTGGGCACAGGCATCATTTATCACGAAGGACAGAAGAAGCACAAATAAAATGAATAAGTGCACCCACCTGGTTCTAGGGGTGACTCCGTGATTCCTTTTCTTTGGAGCCAGGTTTTTGCAGGAGGTGCGGCCTCTGTTTGCAGGTGGCAGGCAGCAGCAACACAGCTGTCTGAGGCAGTTCATGATTGTTTTCTTGACAACCTTCCAGCTGTGGCGCCTCTGGGTTCGGGAAGAAGCTGGACCTGCATCCTGGGGCTGGCCATGGGTGATGGTCACTTCCTGGGTCATGGCCATATCCAGAGTGATAGCCTCTTCCTGCCTGATGGTTGCTTCCTGGGTCATGGTGGCTTCTGGGGTGATAGTTGCATCCTGAATGACATCCTCATCCTGGGTCATGGTCTGTTCCTGGGTCTTTGTGGCTTCATGGATGATGGCCTCATCCTGGGTCATGGTCCCTTCCTGGGTCTTGGTGGCTTCATGGATGATGGCCTTATCCTGTGTCATGGTCCCTTCCTGGGTCTTGGTGGCTTCATGGATGATGGCCTCATCCTGGGTCATGGTCCCTTCCTGGGTCTTGGTGGCTTCATGGGTGATGGCCTCATCCTGGGTCATGGTCCCTTCCTGGGTCTTGGTGGCTTCATGGATGATGGCCTCATCCTGGGTCATGGTCCCTTCCTGGGTCATGGTCGCTGAATGGGGAATGGCCTCATCCTGGGTTTTGGTGGCTTCATGGATGATGGCCTCATCCTGGGTCATGGTCCCTTCCTGGGTCTTGGTGGCTTCATGGATGATGGCCTCCTCATCCTGGGTCATGGTCCCTTCCTGGGTCTTGGTGGCTTCATGGATGATGGCCTCATCCTGGGTCATGGTCCCTTCCTGGGTCATGGTCGCTGCATGGGTGATGGCCTCATCCTGGGTCATGGTCCCTTCCTGGGTCTTGGTGGCTTCATGGATGATGGCCTCATCCTGGGTCATGGTCCCTTCCTGGGTCTTGGTGACTTCATGGGTGATGGTCTCATCCTGGGTCATGGTCCCTTCCTGGGTCTTAGTGGCTTCATGGGTGATGGCCTCATCCTGGTTCATGGTCTCTTCCTGCAATGTATCCCAAGGGGAGGAGCCTGTGGGGGTGAAATACTGAGATGCCTCCTGGGAGCTGCAGAGTTCCTCCTGGGAGCTGCAAGAGGACACGTTGTTGTCTGTGTCACCTGTACTCTCACTCTGGTGTGGCCTAGGAGAGGAGGTGTCCAGAAAGAGAGGTGGCTGGACACTGGCCATGTGGCTGCTGAGTGACCCGATCTCAGTCTGTGTGAAATACTCGGTGATTTCCAGGTTGCTGCCCACGAGGGAATCAGCCACAGGACAGCCCAGATCGGGTAGGTGGGGAGGGTGGGTCTTCTTTGGCTGGCAGCACAAGGCGGCAGACATGCTGTGCCTTGTGCCACCCTGCCTGGCACTCTTCTCCTCTTTCTCATTGGTCTTGGGTGGCAAGGTGAAGGTGGGCAGAGCAGGCTTGGTAGCTCTCCCTAAGCACACAGGGAAAGTGTGAAGATCTGCCAGGTTGAGGACATGGCCTGACTGCATGGCTCTCATGGGTTTCTCCTGGTGATGGAAGCAGTCTCCCCCGGGTGACTGGTGCTGTAGAATTAGGTAAGTGGCCATCACCTGGTTGTATTTCTGGTCTCTCAGAGACTCAGTGATTTCCTCAGATTTGTACCCCATGATTGTCATGGCCCTGACAATGCCAGGGCTCGGGGTGCCTGGTAGAGAATGTGGGGAAGTAGGTGGTAAACAAGCCTCACTGTTCCTGACCATGGGGTGCCTCATGATTTGGCCTATGGTGAGCCTCCTGTAAGGGTTTATAATCAGCAGTTTCAAGATGAGATCTCGAATATCAACGGAAACATGGGGAGGCACCCTGAAGTTTGCAGTTAGGATCTGCTGTATCACCCTCACAGCAGAGTAAGCTTTGAAGGGAAAGCGCCCAGTCACCATGAAGAAGAGGAGCACACCTAAACTCCAAATATCAGTGGTGCGGCCATCATATGCCTCCTTTCCAAAGAGTTCCGGAGCACAGTAATTTAGAGTGCCACAAAACCCACTAAGCTTCTGCCCAGGGATGACCTTAGCAGAGATCCCGAAATCACAGAGCTTGGCATTACCCCTGTGGTCGAGGAGGATGTTATCGGCCTTTATGTCTCTGTGGATGATAAATTTATCATGGCAATACTGCACTGCATGCAGTATCTGAGTAAACAGCCTTCGAGCCTTGCTCTCCTCTAAGGACCCCAGTTCCAGGACGTGATGCAGCAGGTCTCCCTCTGATGCATGCTCCATCACCAGGTAGGTGGTCTCTCTGGTCTGGATCACATGCAACAATTTAATTGTGTTGGGATGGGCAAGGGATTTCATGATGCTGATTTTGCTCTTGATAAGCGAGGCATACTTCTGATTTCTAAGAATTTTTACAGCCACACAGGGTACAGTGGGGATATGAAAGGCCAGTTTGACCTCTGAAAAGTGTCCTTGGCCCAGGGTCATCATCATCTTATACTCAGCAGTGAAGGTCTCCTCAGTAGAGCAGTGGGCCTCCCTGCCCTGCTCCATGGTCAGGTCCTCGTTGATGTGGCTAGAACCAAACTCTTAATGGGGAATTTAAACAGTCCCAATCAGGCCCATGAGACTGTTTATCAATACGAATTCCTACATCGAAAAGGAAAAGAAAGTCAGAGATACTTCAGACAACCTAACAGGGACTCAATGCTCAGGAAGAGAAGAAAGCACCTTCCCAAAGCAGCAGACAGCACAAGAAGACAGAGATCCAGTGGAAGGAATCAGCCAGAAACAGAATAAAAAAAGGGTCACAGAAGCTAAGAGCTGCTTCTTGGGAAGGATAATCAGCCTCTTACCCGAGCTCAGCACTCACTGAGAGAGAAGGCACTAATAAAATCAGAGGCAAGAGCAGTTGATAAGACAACAGACACCCCCAAACCTGAGTGCCTGGGTGGGGAGATGGCTCAGGAGTTCATAAGACCTGTATGTGGTCCTCAGGACCCAGGTCAGGTGGCTCACAACTGTCCTAACTCTAGATCCTACACCTCTGGCCTCTGAAGGCATCCATAAATATGTGTGCATGTGCTCATGTGAGGACACATGAACACTCACAGGCACTATAGATAAAATAGTGATAAAAGTCTTTTTGTATTATTTCTTTTCTATGACCTAGAAGGTCAGAAGAGGGCATCAGATGCCCTAGAAGTGGAGTTTCAGGCAGTTATGATGTGTCATGGGAGTGCTAGGAGGCAAACCTAGGTCTTCTGCAAGAACAGTACATGCTCCTACCTGCTGGGCCATCTCTCTAACCTACCCCACCCCCAAATTAATCTGTTTTTTGTTTTTTTTTTTTAAGATTTATTTATTTACTATATGTATACAGTGAGTGTTCAGCCTGCAGGCCAGAAGAGGGCACCAGAACTCTTATTGTAGATGGTTGTGTGTCACCATCTCACAGTTCCAGTCACCATCTCAGGACCTCTGGAAGAACAGCCAGTGCTCTTAACCTCTGAGCCATCTCTCCAGCCCCCAATTAATCTGTTTTTTAAACCCACAGGGTCATTCTTGTTGATTGGAAAATGTGCACGAAATTTAGAAACTTCTAGATACAAATTCAACTTGAGATGAGATGGTAAACAACAAGACTGAAATATTTATGAAAAAAGACTGCACAGAAAAGCCCAGGACCAGGCACTTGCTGATGAGTCATTCCAGCCCCTAAAGAATAAATGTCACAAAATAGAAAGGACTAAACAGTTCCAAATCCATTCATGCCAAAGCCAGAAAAGGACACTATTAAGAAAAAAAAAAGGCTGTTTCCATAATGAACATGGATGTGAAAGTCCTTAATAATAGTACTAACACTTCTCACCAAATTCCACAACACATTAATAAGGCCCTACTTGATGGTTAAAACACACTCACAAGGATCCGTGCAAGGATTGCTCTGCATGCTTAGAGGACAAACAACACAATATAGAAAGAGAATGAAGGGCAAGAGTGCCACAGTCAACCCATGGGAAGCCATACAGGATGCAACTGGGGCTCTCAACAAGGACAGACTGGAGCAGATGCTTTACAGGGAAAGCCAGTCCTTTAAATGTACCACTTGTTTCCTCTCCTCTGTGGGATTGGGGAGCAGGAGGGGATTGTCAACTTAAAAAGGGGCCATTAGGAAAGAGGAGCAGGAAGATGGAGAAGAAAGCATAACAGCACAGGTTAATAACATGATTAATGTGATCAAAATACATTACGGGTGTTCCTGTGATTGTCATAACTAAATTGCTTATGTGTGCCATATTCCGTACCAAGAAAAGGCTTTAAACAGGAGAAATAAACCAAGGAAAACATGATGAAAATAAGTGCAGAGGTAAAGAGAAAGACAAGGGCTGGAGAGATGATTTAGTGTCTCAGAGCACCTCCTGCTCTTTCATAGAACCCCAGTTAGGTACCCAACAGCCACATGGTGGCTCACAACCACCTGTTCCTTGAGTTTCAGCTAATCTGTCTCCCTCTTGTGACCTCCACAGGTACCAGGCTAGTGGTGCACAGACATACATGGAGACAAAATACTCATACCCATAAAATAAAAATATCAAAATATTCTTCCTCAGTAAACATAGCCTAAAAATGAATAAAAACTGGTGGACAGTGGTGGTACATGCCTTTATTCCCAGCACTCAGGAGGCAGAGGCAGAGGCAGGCAGATCTCTGAGTTCAAGGAGAGTCTGGTTTACAGATTGAGTTCCAGGAAGGCCAGAGCTACACAGAGAAACCCTGTCTTGAATTACCCACACACACCAAAAACTATAGAAATTAAAATAAAAGATAATAACATGAAAAAGTAAGTGCAAAAATAAAGAAAGCCAATAGACAAATTCACTGAGAACAAAAAACCAAATAAAGTCAACAAACTTGGAGAGAAACTCACAATGTCGGGGTCCTAAAGCTCCCGAAAATCCAAGTAGACTGTTTCTTTCACCAACGCAGAACACCACCTCTCTCCAACCAACCAACAGCTCCTGCACTGGAAGGACAGGAGGCAGTCTCAGCCAGAGCTGTGAGTGCACAGGTGTCTGTCATTGTGACATCACAGCAAGACATGGACCAATGAGGGCTCGGCACAGCTCACTGGTCTGGCCAGTGGGGCAGTAGGGGGCCTGAGGAGACTGGTTACACTCAAATAACTGTCCCCAATGTTGCCCAGTGACCCACCTCTTCCTGCTAGGCCCACTTTCGGAGGTCCAAAAATTCCCCAAATGGTGTCACCTGGTGGGACCAGTGTCCAAACACTCGATTCTATGTGGGGCATTGACACCCAAACCTTAACAAGGACCCTTCCACTTTAATAATCAAACAAGGAGTCATAAGAAAGACAGCGGCTCCAGAGCACTGGCCCTGCCTCGGGTACAGACTGATATTGTCCCCTAGTAGGTGGAGAGTGTTTTGCTCTTCATTTGGACCCTAGCCTTCCGTGACAAGTTTGTAATATCTCATCATGTCACACTCAAAGAATTCAACTTATTCTCTTTAAATTCAGATTTATGGGTCCTATAGGATGACAGCTCCTGACTACATTGGGATGTTGTGATAAAATACTGTGTTCCATGGCACCCCAGGACCTAGGACTAACGTATGTGGGGCTGAAAGTTGACACCATTTGTCACATGGTCCCCACTGTTCCTGAGATTTCTCGCCAAAGTCCACGATCCCAGAAGACAGTGACCTGATATGTTCAAAATGACCAAGAAAATGCTTGTCATCCAGAACCCTATAGACAACATGAGAAGGAGATGGAGGCCTATCCTGGCATCCGAAAGCCTTCTGCTCTCCAACAAAATGCCTTAGTTTGTCCCTTATAAACAACGGAAATCGGTTGCCTGTGTATCTGGACATTGACAAAGATCAAGATACCAACAGACTGACTGTGTAACAGGGCTGCTTCTAACTCTAATTGGTACTTTGTTTGTATTCCCACTTGGTCAAGGAAAAGCATGAGCCCAGTCTCTCAAGCCCCTTTCTAGAGGCCACATGTTCTGCTGTGTGGCAAGTCTTTAGTGCTTGTGAGTCCCCAAATCTTAATACTGATGTTTTATGATTGACGTTTCAACAGAGAACTGGCAGGTCACAGACACAGACTCACACTTACACACACACACACACACTTACACACACACACACACACACACACACACACCTCACAATTAGACATGATACAACCAGCTGTGTCCATCCTGAGAGGAGTCCTTCATGGCAACTCATGAACATTATATACGAGCTCAATGGGAAAGGCAGGGAATTCTGTTATGGGATATTTGATGGCACTGAGAAACTCAGAGACTGATAATAAAATTAACGTTGGGTCAGGTGGTGGAGCCAGCAACTAGTTGACAGGAATTAGCCATAAAGATAAAGGAGGAACCAGGAATATGGATAGAGAGATGCACAGGAAGGAGGGGGGAGGGACTTAGAGATTTGGGTCTTTATGGTTTGGGATGAGTGTAGAGACACTTTTCTCCATGGGTCTCTGGCCAAAAAGCAAGGTCTTCTGGTTGCTTCTCGGCCTCTTTCATCTTGCAGGTTTTCTCCCCAACATCTGATTCCCAAGTCCTTATTGGTAAATAGAACAATAGAGTCTTAGTTAAAACTTACATTTTGGACAGGTCTGTGATGGGGCATGGCTTTAATCCCAGCACTCAGGAGGCAGAGGTAGGCAGAACTCTGTGGGTTCCAGGCTAGCCTAGTCTACAGAATGAGTTTCAGGACAGGCTCCAAAGATACACAGAGAAACCCTGTCTCAAAAAACCAAAAAAAAAATTAAAAAAAAATTATGGGATTGGGGATTTAGCTCAGTGTTAGAGCATTTGCCTAGCTGTGGTCCTGCTGATACAGGTAGAAACAGAAATCCCTCTAGGCCTCCAGCTGTATGGTGGGGTGCTGCCTCTGGGGCCTCGAGGCACTGATGGCAGTTAAAATATCAGTAGATTGAGGCAAGGCCACTAACTGACAGAGAAACAACCAAAGTCTCATAAAGGTGAGCACATGGCAATTATTAAAGCTAGGAGAGTGGAGGCAGGGGAAACAGCAGTTCAAGTCATCTTTGGCTCCACAGTGGTCTTGAGGCTAGCCTGTGCTACAGGAGACCCTGTCTCACCAAACCAGAAATCAAAAGCAAAGAGAAGAGCAGGGACTGCTTTTGTTTTGTACATGGTCGAGGTTCCCAATGCTTCAGAAATACCGTTTGCTGTGAGACACAGGGCATGGACACAGTGAGTGTGACATCAACAACTGAGGGGAGGGCTGTGGGCAGCCTTTCCATGTTCTTGAAGCTGACACTGCTGTCACCTCCCACCAGAAGTCATTGGTTTTACACGTTAGATGGTCCTCAAAGGACCCACCAGAACCAGCTATGTGACATGAGCCAAAGAAACTGGATGGAAGTTTGCAAGAGTCAAGAAGGAATGTTTCTGTCAAGAAAATGTTCACAGTGCCTGAAGGCATCACGTGTCTACACATTCCACACTTAAAGCACTGGCTAGCAATTCTAGCAAACCAAATCATCACACGATGAAAGGGAGACATGGGTACTGTCCAGCAATGGGCACCGAAGTCCTACTTGCCAGTTCTCTATCAGGTATTAGATTTCTGAAAGTCACAGAGGATAGGCCCTCCCTCATCATCCACACCTGGGAATTCCTGTAAGGAGACTGAAGGGCTTTGGTGTTGGTTGAAACCATGAAGGTTCTGCTACCCATGACCTCTCCCGAAAGATGAAAAGATTAAGATTGGAGGTGGTGGCCCATGCCTTTAATGCCAGTGCTTGGGAGGCAGAGGCAGGGAGACCTCTGTGAGATCAAGACCAGCCTGGTCTACAGAGAGAATTCCAGGACAGCCAGGGCCACACACAGAGAAACCCTGTCTGGATAAACAAACAAAGAAAAGAGTAAGTTTTCTTTTTTTAAGATTTATTTATTTATTATGTATACAGAAGAGGGCACCAGATCTCATTACAGATGGTTGTGAGCCATCATGTGGTTGCTGGGAATTGAACTCAGGACCTCTGGAAGAGCAAGCAGTTGGTGCTCCTAACCTCTGAGCCATCTCTCCCGCCAAGAGTA
>NW_023412304.1:0-17002 GCF_903995425.1 Onychomys torridus
ACTGGGTCCACAGGAACTGAGTTACAGGCTGTTATGAGCTGCCTGACCTGGGAATTGAACTCTGGTCTTTGGTGAGAGCAGCAAATGCCTTTAACTGCTCGACAGTCTCTCCAGCCTGAGCATTTTCTTCTTGATCTTGTGCAAGATGTTCATTCCTGAATGGGAATGTTGCCAATGATCTTGGCATAGTAAAAAGAGAACTGATGGTCCTCTTAACACAGATGCCCAGAAATGTCACAGTGCTACATATGTGCTGCAGGCTGAAACATTTCTCCTGCATTCCATGATGCAGGAAACAAAACAAAAAACAAACAAACAAACAACAAACAAAAAGACATGGGCTATTTGCTGGGGATTAAATTACAGTGCACCAAAATTAAGCTTATTTTCATTGCTAGACTAGAATTCTCAGTCTATACTGACTCCTTCCTATTAGGGGAAAATACACAGCATTAGGTGGGGATTTTATTTCCAGGAGTGAGGATATAAACATATGATTCACACTTTTCATAGCAACCCAAAATCTAGGAGAGTTAAGAAAAAGCAACAGAAGAGAAGCAATTTAGCAAAGGCATCTATTAATAAATTATAATTTATGAACATGTCGCAAGAGGAAAAAGATTGTGTGTATCTGTTTTCTAAAGTTCAGGTGGAGGGGAAAAAGACTATGAAATAGTTAGAAAGAATTGGGAGTTGGGAAAATGCTCATGGCCCTGCCCACGAAAGGTGTTTTAAATGTTAGCGATTAGAATGCAGTTGTGCTGTGCATTATTCAAATCACCTTCCAAGCCTCACCACAGCATGGCTCTAATTTTCAAACAAATATCAGGTTTTTTTCTTTAAAGAGAAAAAAGCCAAAACAATTCCAAAAAAATGACTAATGTTTGTTTAGCATCTAAGGAGGGAGGTTTTTTTTGTTTGTTTGTTTTGTTTTGGGTTTTTTTTGTGTTTGTGTGTGTGTGTGTGTGTGTGTGTGTGTGTGTTTTTCTTTTCCTACTTTGCACCAAGGAGAGTCAGTTGTATGAAAATGTCTGAGGTCAGTTCTGAGCACGGTGGTTCACAAATCTCATTGATGGATGGTGGATTAGCCTAGGTGTGATTGTGAGTCACCACAAGGGAAAAGCAATGGGAGGCACTACTGCACTGTAGATTCACTGTAGGTTCCTAATGCCTATGTCCTGTCTGTCTGTGGAAGAGAAGGCAAGTTTCTATAGTGATGTATAAGCTAAGAATATATGCTCTCAGTGCAGTTTGTTTCTTTTTGGCATTTATGCATTTAGTGTGCATTTGGGTGCATGCATGTATGTGAGTACATGTGGAGACTAGAAGTCACCCGTCACCCTTGAGTGTTATTCCTCAGGTATCATTCGGCACCTTGGGTATTTTTGTTGTTATGAGACAAGGTTTGTCACTGTAGCTCCCTGAATAGTCTAGACTGGCTGGCCAGTGAGCCTCAGGGATGCTCTTGTCTCTATCTCCCTAGACTTAGGATACAGGACCATAATTTATTATATCCAGTTTTCCTTCCCTCCCTCCCTCCCCGCTTCCTTCCTTCCTTCCTTCCTTCCTTCCTTCCTTCCTTCCACAACTGGTGGAGAAGACAGACCACCGGTTTTAGATTTTCAGATTCCTAAGAAAACCTGAAGAAGATCTGGTAGCCAATGGAAGTTTTAAGGAGAGCATGAGATTGGTAGCTGTTGGCACTAGGAAGAATGTGGGAGGTGCCCTTGGAAACACCAAGGCAACAGTGGAGATTCAGGGAAAATGCAAAAATTCAGGGAACTACACATCACTGGGGTGGAAAGTGAAGTTGTGTAATGGTTAGCTTTGACTGTCAACTTGACATATGTTAGCACCACATGGGAAGATATCTCATTGAAGGGATTATCTACTTTGACTGGCTTCTAGGTTTGTCTGTGCAGGATTATTTTAATTAAGTTATTTGATGTGAGAAGAACAGGCAACTGTGAGCAGTGCGCATTCCCTAGGCATGCAATCCTGAACTGTGTAAGAATGGAGAAACTAAGCTGAGTACAAGCAGGAGGCAAGCTTGCATTCATTTTCGCTCTCCTTTTGACAATGGATGCAATGTAACTGGTTGTTTGAAGTTCTTGTCTTGCCCTCCCCATAATGAAGAACTAAAATGATGGATCTAAAAGCTTAAAATAAATTTTTTTCTCCCCTAAGTTGATTTTTAACTTCCACATTTCATTATAGATTCAGAAATTAATCTAGGATAAGTTCTACCAGGAAGTGTGACCCATAAAGAAATCCTATGCACGAGGTAATGAGTCCCTGGCCAGTCTCAGTCAGAATGAATGAATCAGATTTGTACTTCTGAAAGGGCAAAATCCGCAAGGGAATGGAGTGAGACAGAATCAGGAAGTTACATTGTAAGGTAGTCCCTGTAACTTGGCAAAGAAACAGTAAAACCCTCAAACTAAGGTTGCATCTGTGGGAATCCAGAGGTGATTTACTTAATGGAAAATCCTTGTCACTTGATGATACCAGGAAGTAACATGGAGAGAGATGAATCCAGATTTTTGCCTAGATTTCTAGCTTAAGGCACTCAGTGGATAATATTACTGTCCACTAAGATTTAGGAGAGACGTAAGTCAGAGGAAGGGACAATGGACCCAGGAGTAGGAAATTGGTATACTTTAGGATGACCTTGTTTATTAGTCTTTAATTACCATTTTTTTTTTAACAATTATATTGGGATTTGAATTATATTGGGATCAATTATACTGGAATTTGAACCAGGACTTTGTGCATCCTAGACAAACCCTTTACCACTTAACTATATCCCAACAAGTTCTATTAAGATTTTAGTAATTAGTTGATGTCAGTGACTGAGCAAGACTGACACTCTCAATACTATGAAAATAAAATAAAATAAAAACAATTTTATGTAACTCCACTAATAAAATCAAGGTCACTGACTTCTTAATCTGTGCACTTTCCAAGGGCTGGAACCCATGCCTGCTACATATGTAATAAGTCTTAACCTGCATTGAATCCTCTACAGCCTCCACTAGATGTGGAAGGTTTCCACTCAGTCTCACTGTCTGGGTAACATGACAGTGATTTTACTGCACTGTGTGGGCTGGTCTGTTCATGGGGTCCACTTGATGGAATGTGAAAAGCCAAGGCTAGCTCCTTTAAATTTACTCTTTACACTCTTCCACCACCTGTTTGATAGGATGCTATCATCATCAACCCCCCCACCATTCCTATAGCTCTCTTGATAAGGTGATCCTGAGCACATTGTATTATATTTACCCAGCTTATTTTATGTGATACCTATGTGATACCCACTAGTCATCATTGTGTTTTAGAAATGTATTTTCAAGCTTGCCATTTTTTTTATTGTTGTGTGGCCTCTGCTCTCTATTGCCTGTTTCTTCTAGAGACAGAAACAGTCTGATACTTTTTTTCAGTATTTTTCTCTCTCTTCCATTGCTGCTTCTGTACCCTTTTTTCTTTTCCTTCCTTCCTTTCCACCTTCCTCTTCCTCATCCTCTCCCTCTTTTCCTCCATATGTTGCTCCTTCTTGTTTCTCTTTCTTTATTCTTCATCCTCCTCCTCTTTCTGTTTTTCCTTGACTGCTCCTTCTTCCTTCTCTTCCTTCTCTTCCTCCTCCTCCATTTTTATCTATCTATCTATCTATCTATCTATCTATCTATCTATCTATCTATCTCATCTCTCTCTCTCTCTCTCTCTCTCTCTCTCTCTCTCTCTCTTTCTCTCTCTCTTTGGTTTTTTGAGACAGGGTTTCTCTGTGTAGCTTTGCGCCTTTCCTGGATCTCACTCTGTAGCCCAGGCTGGCCTTGAACTCACAGATTCACCTGCCTCTGCCTCCTGAGTGCTGGGATTAAAGGTGTGTGTCACCACCACCCGGCCTTATCTCATCTCTTAATGAAAGTGTTCAATAATAAGACCATCTATTAATTACCAGCTGGAATTCACTACTGAACTCCAGTACATTTATGTGGTTATAATTTACCAATCAGCACCATAGCAACAAACTCATCATGCCACATTTTCCTTAATCCTAAAAGCTCCATATTACCTATAACATAAAAGCTATTGGAGAGGTAAAAGACCTCTACAAAATATAAAGACATCTTGTGTTCATAGATTGGTAGAATAATATTCTTTAAATGACCATTTCAACAGAAACAATTTACAGATTCAATGCAATCCTAATCAAAACTCTTACCTTTTGGAATTGGGACTACTTATGGATACCTAAGGCAGTGTAAATGTCATGGGCACATATCTGAGAATGAATACATGGTGTTAAAAGTGTGGTCCTAGCCAGGAATCCAGATTTCAGCCCCCATGAAGGCCATTTAGTGTTTCAAAAAGTTCAGATTTTTTATGTTTATCAGACCCTTTAAAGGTGTTTGAATGTGGGAATACCTCGAGCAACCCAAGAGGTTAAATCTGGCTTAAATGAGGGCTTTGTAGGAATTGAATATCAGCAATGGAAGTTTTTCAGACATTGAGGGCACTGGAAAAAGCATAGAGTTCTGCCAATGAGAGCGGCAAGGAAGCTGCCAACAGCATAGATGCCTCATTTTAGAATCACTGTTCCTTGGCTAATGGCTTCCTATATCATAGCCCTCTGTGACAAACTTCTGGAAGCTATGTATATGAGGTGACTTATAAAAATTAAGTAGTGTTTCTAACAAACACTCTATGACTGTCATATCATAAAACCGATGCAGTGTGACAAGCTCACTTCCTTCCTGCCCATGACTACAAAGGTCACTACTTAAACTTCACCCATTCTGCTTAAAGGAAGCTGAGGTTTTTCTGGTTTTTAAACTTCAGATGTTTGAAGGTTTAACCATAAAATTTAATTCCAAAATCACTTTGGGAAACATTTTCTTCTTTCAATCAACATATGGACAAAAGACAAAATAAGTGCTAAAGATCTCAGTCTAGAAAAACACATGTTGAGAATTAGTATTCCACTTATGTTTGTGTTGAAAGTCAAAGCCATTCCTGTTCTGGCAAGGGGAAGGCTGCCTGTGTTTTGGTGCTTGTTATAGGAGATACCTGTTACCTGTTCTTAAGCTACTCTGTAATTGAAGCAGTCTTTGTTTTCTCTCTGAATTGTAATGACTCTAACCTTGTACCCCGAACTCAGATCTAGGTCGTCTTTGTCCAGAACAGATGCCAAAAATATAAAATCCAGTACAGTACCTACTTGTTTTTCCAGGTTTTTAGGGGGGCAAAACATGCATGGCACAAAATTTACTTTCTCTTATTATTATTCTTATTATTTTGAGGCAAGTGTCCTGTATCATAGGCTATAATCTTGATCTCACTATGTAGCTGAATATGATTTGAACTTCTGATCCTCTTGCCTCCATTTTTAAAGTGCTGAGGTTACAGATACACACTACCATGTCAGGTTTACACATGAGCCACAGCTTCATTCTCACTAGGTAAGCACTTTACTGGCTGAATTTCATCCCCATGTCCTGATTTGAAAATTTACTAGTCAATAGTATCACATACACTTATAAGGTGATGCAGCTATTATGACCATTCATCTCTTGGACATATTTTAGCACAACCTGAAACTCTATTCCATTCTCCACAGGAAACAATCATTTAATTAACTCTGTGAATTTTATTATTTTAAATACATCACAGTGAAAGTATACATTATATGATTTTAAAGTATTTTATTACACTTACTCATTTTAGGGTGTGTGTGTGTGTGTGTGTGTGTGTGTGTGTGTGTGTGTGTGTGTGTAGAGGGCGGCCTGCTCATGTTTAGTCCTCTGAAAGAGCAGTAAGTGCTCTTAAAAACTGAGCTTTCAGCAAGGCAGTGGTGGCGCATGCCTTTAATCCCAGCAGAGGCAGGAGGATCTCTGTGAGTCTGAGGCCAGCCTGGGCTACCAAGTGAGTTCCAGAAAAGGCACAAAGCTACACAGAAACCCTGTCTCGAAAAACCAAAGGAAAAAAAAAACCCAAAAAACAACAACAAAAAAGCAAAACAAAACTGAGCTTTCTCTTCAGGTCTCAAATCACTAAATCTTAAGTGTTTAAATTTTTTTTTTTGCCCAATTATCTTTACCAATTACTCATTTTTACAAAAATAAAAATGAAAGAGTTTGGAGTATTCTATGATATTCATGGATTTATACATGGGGCAAAACAACTGAAGAAAAATATTGCTATGAAATCATTTCTAGATAGTACCTTTTAGCTGTGACTAACTTAAAGTCATTTATTTATTTATAATTACCTAAAATAAAATCAGTTCAGCTCAATGGAGTCCTGGAGACACTGAGAAGGATGATACAATAAGAAATTTGAGTCATGGTTTTGAAAAAACCAAATTAGGACATAATTCTTGGATTGTTGAAAAGCCACCAGTGTTGCAGTGTGCTCTTTATTTTGTTACATTACTAGAAAACACTATACCCAGTGAATGTATTCAAAGTGACCCAAGGTTGACAAGTCTATAGAAAATTCTACCATAGAAAATAGTAAAGAAGAATATGTGTTATGATAATGAAGCTTATTGTATTAGCTTCTTTCTTTGTTGCTGTGACCAAATACCTAACAGTAAACAACTTACTTGCAGGAGGCAAAGGTTGGGCTCACAGTTCACAGAAAACAATCCATCACAATGGGGTAGGAAAAGAAGTAGGACTAGCTAGGTCCATGGCATTGATCAAGAAGCAAAGAATGGGGAATGCCAGAGTCCATTTGAGATTCTCCTTTTCACTTTTATGTTTGGTCTGGGACTCCAGCCCAATGGTGTCACCTACATTCAATTTAAGCCTTCTTGCCTCTCTGGAAACTCTTTCACAAATACACAAACAGAGGTGTGTCTTCTAACACAACCCCCAAGCTGATAATGAAAATTATCAGTGTTAAACACATTGACATCCTAGTTATTTATTGGAGTATGACAACAAAAATGGATTTGAGGTATTGATTTTCCCATAGAACTCTTACAACCTACTTACCCGAAAGTGGTTGGATCTACCTGCTAGGAACCATGACTTTCACATGTGAGCTTATGTGGCATATTTCATAAACAAACTAACAATTGCTTCCACTTTCTCTATATGCTAAAATAAACATTACAAAATTGTCATATTTATCAAAGGAAGTAGACTGATTCAAAACTGGAGTCATCATTTTCATCCTTGATGTTGCCCAAGTTTATATCATATGCTTTAAGGAATCAAGCAAAAAATGATGTTATGTATAGATTGACTTAATGGTTCAAAATCAACACCCACCATTTAGCCTTATTCACACTCTGCCTCTGTTTATCAAGGCACATTCCCTTTCTCTTTTGCATACACTGTGGGAGCCTACTGGGTTTTCTTGGGTCAATATGAAAAAGCACTTATGAGAATTAGTTTGCCTAAATCATACTAAAATTCAGAATTTTGATGTAGCCTATTGAAAAGTTAATGCAATGTAAGTAATTGAGGACTTTCTGAAGAAAAAGAAAGGGGAATCTGTCTTCAAATATTTAAGAGTTAGTCACATGAAGAGAAGTTTAAGTTCACATTCCCTCAGCGTGAAAGGAGAGAGTAAAGCCAAAGAACAGAATGCCTGGGCTTGAGTCCGTGTTGCCTTTTATAAACATTCTATGTTTTATCAGCTTATGTCCTCTCTGAACTTTATTCTGTTGGCTTTATAAAGTGAAAATTAAAAAAGAATCCTTCCTCTCATCCAGGCATGGTGGAGCACACTCATAACCCTAGCATATTATAAGTGGAGGCAAGAGCATAAGAAGTTCAACGTCATCCTTGACTATATAGTGGGTTTGGGACCAGTCTGGACTACATGAGACCCTGTCTGAACAAAAAATAAGGTGGAGTGCCAAGGAGAGCTCAGTGGTTACGTGCACTGGCTGATATGCCAGGTGGCATGGGTTTGGTTCCCAGCTGAAGTCTGCTTCAGGCATCGCACACACATAGCACATATACATACATGCAGGCAAACATGCAAACATAAAATTAAAAATCTCTACCTCAAGGCATTGGTGGAATAACACATTTAAAGTTGTTTAACACAGTAAATATGTACTTCCTTAGGGCAGACATTTGGCTTCCTTATCTTTCTCATCTGTGCTGAATATTTGCTCACTCATTCATGTACCTGCCCAGTTCCTTTTGCCTCCTGGAACAGATGTCTGGAACCTCTAAAGTCACTGAGACAACCATGTGCTCCACCTCATGGGATGCAGTTTCTTGCTCCACTGCAGCTGGGGTGATAGTAGAGAACACATCCTTTGTTTCTCCCTCAACAGTTTCTTTTTCTTTCGAAGTTACTAGTTTCCAACTGGGAAAGAGAATTTGGCACATTTTAGTTAACTGTGGACAATAGTGGATGTGTTTGCTAGTCCATAGTTATTTAAACAACAACTGTGCATTTAGTCTTTTGCAAAGCATGGTCATGTTCTAGCATTTATTATCTGAATATGAATAACATATAACACACTTTCCAAGGATCTTACAACCCCTGAATAAACAAACAATAATGCAAACCAGACATTTAGAGAAATAAATATGCTGTCTTGTGTACTAAGTGACATATGTTACTGATAAAACTGTTTTCAAAGTGAATACTATGATGATATCAATGAATTCTGATGGAAAATATTGGCAAAGCCTTTGTGAGGAAGTGTAACACTTAATTCAGATTTGAAAGCACCAGAAGTGTTTTAACAGATGGGGAAGAGATGGCAAGTTTTGCGTTAAGACTTCTCCAACACTCTATCAGAATCTGGTGCCCACTCCTTTCTGTTTTGCTTTCAGATCTGTTTTGTCCACTGTCCCTCTGTGTAAGGGGATGGTGGTTTCATTTCCTAAGTACCTGGTTCCTAAAAGGCAGAATTTCTAAAGTGGTTTGTCTTTGCATCTCTTCCATTTAAATACAAGTTTTGAGTCTTATGCACAAAGTCACAAATCATATGTGTTTATTCCCAAAGCAGTCAAACCATGAGAATAATATGAATAAAATGAGATGGAAGCTATGCATTAAACTGAATATGATCAAAGAAGTTGACTCTTTTGTTCAACATATTCAACCTTTATTAAACTTGGCTGAACATGATATACATCTGCTCAAACACACACATGCGTGTAAGGTGAGAACACACTGGAGAATGGGAGTGGAATATTCTACAGCATCTGAGAAGGGGTTTGAAGAGGGGAGATCTGGGAATAAAAAAAAATAGAGCCTTTTCCTTTATACAAATTCAGATATTAAAGACAATGAGACAAAATAAAATTCAAAATAGGAGCTCACTAACAGGATCAAGAAGAGAGATGAACAATTATGCATTGGGTTAAACATACTGACCAAATAATAATTGCACCAATGTCCAATTTAGTGAACTGATGAGTATTTTCTTGGTATTATAAACAGCAGTGTGGGGAAAGGGTTACTTAGAAGGAGCAGAGATAACTCAAAATCATCTGCATTATCAGAAATTCTACCCCACCAATATAGATGATGACTCCAAAACCTGCAACCTTCTATACAATATGCAGGCAGTTCTACAATCTGAGAACCTCTTTTCAAAAACAAAAATTGTAAATTTTCTATTATAGTTTTTAATTTGGGGGTATTATATATACTTGCATAATTTTTCCATTTCTTTTCCTCTCTCCAACTTGTCACATGTATCCCCCTTACTCTATTTCAAATTCATTGCCTCTTCTTAACATATAAATACAACCTGCTCAGCTGGTACAATGTTACCTGTATGTATACATTTTTAGGACAGATCATTTGGTTTTGAATAACTGATAGGGGTCAGGGGGCTCTTCCCTACAGAAGACTATTTCTCTTATTTTGGTCAGTTGTGGGCTACCTTTCTGGGGTACATTTATATGTATGAGCCACAGCTTCTCAGGGATATCAACTTCACAACAAATACTCATCAGTGCAGAGGCTTTATATGCACTCCAAAAAAGGGAACCCTACCTTCTAAAGGGCATAATTTTGCTAAGCTATATGTATATGTGTCAATCAATTCATGGTCCAAGTGTTTTGGGGTAAATTGTCAAATTGAATTTTTTTAAGTGTACCATATTGACATTTAAAATTTGTTCCACAAATTTAAAGCATAGTTGGGGGCACAGATATTTTCATGACTTTGATCTGAGTTTATGAAAGTGTTCTCCTGTGAAAATGGCACATATTTAATCTGCAGTTCAATTCAGCTCACCCCTAAGTTGTGCACTGAATGTCAGTGAATTGGTGTTCTATGAGAAATTTTATTTCATTTGCTTGAGGTACTAGAGATGGGATCCTGACCTTAAACATGTTTGTTTATGCTCTCTGTAACAGAGTTACATCATGGTACTTGAAATATTCTACATTAAAAATCAATTTTCTCCTGTGATCTAGGGATTTTTCTTCTAAGTGGTCCATCTGTGCATCCCTTAGGCTCAGAAGCTTACTGCTAAAGCTGATGCACACAGGCTGGCCTCCATGGACAGAAGGAGGGAACTATGACTAGCAATGGTGCCTCTGCTGTGATGTCTTTGTGTATTTTACATAGAATGAGTTTTTTTAAAGACTATCACTGATAAAGGCATTTTTTTTTTCAAGTGACTAAAATCCCATTTTTCTATTGTAGTAGCCATGGCCATAGTCTGGATGTGCCAAGACAGCTGAGATCAGCTGATGTGGCACCAAGGTGTTCGTTGAAACTTATGTTGCTGTGACAAACATGGCCAAAAGCAACTTAGGTAAAAGAAGGATTTATTTGGTTTTCTTACACTTCAAGGTCACAGTCCATACTGGGGAAAGTCAAGACAGGAACCCAAGCAAGAATTTGAAGGCATAGGATCCCTTGGAGCTGGAGTTGTGGGCTGTTGTGAGCTTCCCAGCATAGGTTCTAGGAACTGAACTTGGTCCTCTAGGAAAAGCAGTATGCACCCTTAATGGCTAAGCCAGCTCTCTATCCCCTAGATTGAAATTTAAGTCAACTTGGAGCTGAGGGTTCAACACCCCTCCTTTTGGCTTTTATTTATGTTCTTCACACATATCAGTCTCTAGCTGCCCTGCAAGCCTCCTTCTTTTAAGCCTCCTCCTTCTCCTTTCTTACCATCAAAGTATATGATGGCAGGAGCTGTGCCGGATTAGTTTTTGTGAGCTTGACACACTCTAGTTTCATTCTTGAGAGAAGGAACCTCAGTTGAAAAATAATTCCTCCATCAGATTGGTCTGTAGTCAAGTCTGTAGTGTATTTTCTTGATTAATAACTGAGGTGGGAGGGCATGGTCATTATGCTCCTGGCATGGTGGTCCTGTGTTGTAGAAGAATGGAGGCTGATAGCCATTAATGAGCAAGCCAGTAAACAGCATTCCCATGGCTTCTGCTTTAATTCCTACCACCAGGTACCTGCCTTGAGTTCCTGCCCTGATTTTGCTTCATGATAGACATGACTGGGACATGTAAATAAGACAAAAAAACTCTTTTCTTCCAAATTGCTCTAGGTCATGGTATTTCATTACTACAACAGAAGCCGAATGGATAGGACCTTACAAAATATTGAAGATACAATACAGAATATCTCTGACAGATGAAGAGTTGCATGGCATGATGAGAATAAGATTTAGATTTTTGTCTTCAAATGAACAGGTATTTATTAGTCAGGATTCTAGAGGAACAGAACTAATTAGAATGACTTTCTCTCTCTCTCTCTCTCTCTCTCTCTCTCTCTCTCTCTCTCTCTCTCTCTCACACACACAACACACACACACACACACACACACACACACACACAGAGAGAGAGAGAGAGAGAGAGAGAGAGGAGAAACACATATAGAACAGGTTTAAAGGTGGTGATCCAGCTACCCAACAATGATTCTTATGTACCAATGGGAAGTCCAAGAAATCCAGTAGTTGTTCATTCTACAAGGCTGGATGTCTCAGTGATCTTCATTATATGCCAGAGTCTGAAAGTACTAGGCTGTAATGCTAGTAAAGGAACAGACTTGCCAGTGAGAGTGAGAACAAGCAAGCAAAGAGCAAAATCTTTCTTCTTCCATGCCCTTTATTTAGGCTGCTATCATATGGTGTGGCCCAGATTAGAGGTGGTTTTTCCCACCTAATGAGATCTGTATAAAAGGGAGGGGGCTTCCATTTCATATGACTTAATTAAGAAAAATTCCTCACAGGTGCACCTAGATGATTGGGGTGTTAGTTGATTCAAGTTGACAACCAACAATAACCATCACAAGAGACAAGTCAACAGAATAGGAGCTCAGAATATGAGCATGGTGTTTGTTTTGCCAGTTATGATTCCACTGAGTGGTTCACTGTGTACAAACTCAGTAGGTAACTTCTTCAGTTATCAGTTTGACCTGTGAGGGGGTTAGCACTTCCAAGGGACAAAACTAAATAGAGAATGAGTCTTTAATATTCATTAATCAATCTTAAAATTTAATTATATTAATCCTGGTTATCTCATGGCTAGATTTCAAGCCACAACAACTGAGGAAGTGTTTATTATGACATTACAGTTTCCAGAAATTTACAACATTAGAGTAGACCTCATGAAGACTTCTCACAGCAGAATTTGTAAAAACACATCAGAGAATCACATCTGATGATCTAATTAAGGCAATCCATAAGTAATTAATACAAACTCCTAATTTTGAAAACGCACAGAGAGAGAAAAGAAAATCTCTCTCAGTTTGACAATTCAAGGCTGAAGCAATTTCACTCCCTTTCATCAAAACAGCTTCTCCGTGTGATAAAGACTACATTAAAAAACATGAGGTTTTCATATTGATTCTCTCTATCTCCGTGGTCTTCATCATTATGCCATTATGACTTTCAATCTCCAGAATTCACAGGATTGTTGCCAGGAGAGCAAAATGACTGGAGTATTTGACACAGGCTACAATCTGCAAACTCAGTCCGAACTGTTTTGTGGTAAGTAGTTACTTGAAATTCATATTTAAATTGCTCTTCACCCACACGTTGGAATGAAGCAATTTAAATCCATAAAATTAGAGTTAAACAATGTCACCTCAATACCATCCATCAGAGATCATTGCCTACTTAAAAAGAATCGGGTAAGCAATCAAATCAACACCTATTTCTACTTCATATTTTCTTACAGCTTAAATGGCTGTTAAGGTGTACCAATCCATGTACAAATACATGGAGTAAGTGAAGCCAGAAAGTACAACATTTCTTCACTTAATTACCTCTTAACCTTGTTATGGGCACTGTGTTGTGAGCTGAAGACAGAAAGCAAAGAGTCCTAAGAACTGTCCTGTATAGAGCAGAGCCAAGAACCCTGCATCAGAAAGCTGGAGATCAAAGATCTGGAAGAATATTCTTGGTGTCCTGGACCTCAGTATTCTGGGATTTCTAGGCGAAAAGGTTAAGTTATATATCTGTGACATCTAATATTCTCTATGCTACAGTCCTCAGCTGTTTGTGTTGTATCTATGTGTGTATGCTGTGTGCTTGGGTGTATATAAAAATGGGTGTTGTGTGCATGTGTTGTGTGTATAAGAATGCATTTGTGTTATGTATTTGTGTGGTATGTGTATATGTGCTGTGTGTGTATATGTAGGTGTGTGTATATATCTATCTGCGTGTATGTGTGTTGTGTGATATGTTTATGTTGTGTATTGTGTATTGATTGTATGTATTGTGTGAATTCCTGTATATTCTTTGCATATATATATATTGTGTGTTTGTGTTCATTGTACATGCATACTGCATGTATGTGGTTATATGCTGTGTATGGTTGTGATATATATCTTCTACTGTTTTTTAGCATTTTTGCTCTATGCCAGCATTTAATCATGGACAGGCACTCTTTCAAACACTTTTCTATGAACTAGTTTTACTAGACAGGGCTGACTTATTTTCCAAACTGCATTGTTTGCTGAGAAACAACTCCAATCCGTTTTATCTATTCAAATCCAGAGTTCAATGCCTCACAATATTCAAAGTTCACCATAAAGCCCTCCACTTAATTTTAGAAGTTTTCATTGGCTTAAACCCTGGTACAGGGTAACCGTGCCAATACACATTTTTAACTTAACTGATTGTTGACTTAACTGATTTTAATTTAACAACTTAAGAATGTGACTTGACTCTTCTCATTATGTTTCCTCAACTCAACAATGGGGCAAGTGATATTATACAGCTCTTTAGTTGTTGGAACTAAATCGATAAATATATTTTTTGCATAATACCTTAGTTTCTTTGACTCTTGCTGTGACAAAATACCATGACAAAAGCAACATCAGGGAAATAAGGCTTATGTGGTTCAGAACTCCAGGTTATAGTCCATCACAGCAGGGAAGTCACAGCAGCAACAGAGAACTGGTCACATTGCAAACACAGTCAAGAGCAGAGCAGTGAACTAATGTTGCTACTCCTCAGCTTGTCTCTCTGTTTTATACAGCCCAGGATTCTTCCCACAATTAAGATGGGTTTTCCCATATCAGTTGGTGTTATCATGACAATCTCTCACAGACATTCTCTGAGGCTGACTTAAATTTAGATGATTCCTCATGATATGTCCAGAGGCTTTGTTGCCCATTTGTATGACCATTTTTAATAGTGACAGGGATTTTTTTAATGTTGCAAATATTATATTATGTACATATTACATGCCTTCTGTATCTAATCGCCCATTGATGCACTTCAGGATTGGTTCCACACCTTGTCTGTTGTGACTAATAAGTCCATGAAGACAGGAGAGCAGTAATCCCTTTGATGTATTGGTTTCATTTTCTTCCAGTACACCTACAAGAAGGATCCCAAAAGTTATTTATATGATATAAAATTCATGATAAGAATTAGTTGTTTACCATCATAACTCTCAATTTGATCTATTTGAAAATGTGTATAAAATATTGCTTTAAGATCTGTATGAGATCAAGTCAGCTAAAATTTCACAATGGATGGGGAAGAGGATCCTAATACCTCATTTGTCTTTCTGAAGAGTTCTTGGCAGTTGATGGCTGCTGGGGGAGGGAAAGTCACTTTCTCTTGGTAATCAGGTTATAGGTAGGATGTCCATGCACCTATAGAGAGTACAAGATGACTCAGTGGGATATATATGATTAAGACATGAATTAGGGATATGTGTTCAGGCAAACCAGGGGGAATTGAAGCAGAGGCATGAAGGGTGGATGTGAAGAAGATACATTGTATATATGCATGAAATTTTTACAGAATAAGTACAAATATTATTGAAAATAAAAAATCAATCCCCTAAATGAAATATAGAAAAATAAAATAATAAATGGATTTCTTTTTGAAATGTGGATAATACATCCAACTATATCAGATATTTGGCAGCCGCAATTACAAGAAACAAATGGGCCTGTATCTGTGGGGTGAGTAGTGGGATCTATATATACTTTTTAAATTTTATTTTCAGTTTCAGTCATCTCCCATCTGACCCATCTGTGTTCCAGATCAGGATGCCTTTAGGACACATAATCCATGCCTGACCTTTGTGGAAATAAACAAAGACACAGCACATGAGAAAAGCAGGATTTAACCAGTGCTTGCTACAGCAGAAAGACCAGAGATTGTCACTTGGCTTGGCAGAGATTCCAGGAAGTGACACTAATGGGGAAACTTGGCAAAAAGGACCAGGTATGCCCCAACTGTAGGCATGGGGCGGCTGTGCCCAGACAGGCTGGTTTCCTGTGGAACCACTTACAGCTGTAGATGTAGCTTTCACTGGTGGGTGCTGAGAAGGAAATGAACAGAGAAGCTGTTAGTTATCAATTAAGCCTTGTCACTCAGAGACCGTTTTCTCAGCAACAAATCTTTGAAGCTATGGATTAATACTAGTGAGAGCAGTATGCAGGCCTACAGTGTGACTGATCCTGGGCTCCCATGGGAACACAGGTCGCCTGGGCTCACTCCTGGAGGGTCCAGAGCCATGTGCTGTTGTATACGATCTGGCCATTGTTCTTGAGGACAGTGAGTCTCTCATATTGCAATCACACTGACACACTGAAGACCAAATATACTGTAAATTTCTTTGCTTTTGACTATATTGGCACCCACCTGAGATGACTCCAGGATAAATTCACAGACCTAAACAGGCCACTCATGGCATCCTTGGGCCTTTTCCTTTGTTTCCAGCCTCACAGAAGCTCTGCTGGCAGGGAGCTGTGCTTTCTCTAAGATTAAGAGCTGTGACTTTTTTCTTCCTCTGCATGCCTTTGGCGTTTGTCCAGGGAAATCTACTCCCTCACTTCTTTCAGAATCAGCTTATCTTTTGTGCTCTTTGGAAGTCACTGAACTCCTCTTATAGACCAATAGAATGCCATGTGACAAATTCTGCCATAATACTTCAATGCATTGCCCCACATATAGGTATGTAATGTGTGTATGTGTACGTATGTTGTCAAGTATATGTACATATGTATGTGGTACATTCATGTGGAGGCCTGAAGGTGACACTGGGCCTGTTGCTTATTTACTCAGATAGGGTCTCTCATTGAATCTGGAATTCACCAGTCCTGGCTCATGTCCCAGCCAGCAAGCTCTAGAACTTCTCTGTGCTGCCCCCGGAGTGCTAAGATTTCAGGTCATTATCACATCTGTACAGCTTTTTTACATGCATGCTGGGAGCCCAGACTCTGGTCCTCATCCTTTTTCAGCAAGCACTTTATCCATAGAGCTATTTCCTCAGATCTCTGTAACCTCATCTCAATGTTTCCGTTTCAATTCTATTTTTTAATTTTTTCTAAGGACATGTTTTATGCCGGGATAATTAGTTTGGATTAATTGTTATAACCGCGGTGGCTGACATGAAATTTACCCATTCCAAATAGTGAGTTTATCAAAGATTTGCTCCATTCTGTTTGTCCTGATCTTGGTGTCAGTACACTATTAATGAACAGCACCAAATACTGAAGGGAATTGGAACCAACATTGTTAGACTTTCTTCAGAAAGTTCTTCCAACACGCCACAGGGTATGAAAATGTGACATTAGAA
>NW_023412305.1:0-10816 GCF_903995425.1 Onychomys torridus
AAAAGGATGACGGATCCCACAACAAAATTCCACATGGACTATGAGAAATCCATTAAGCTGATTAACACCACCAAAAGATGAACTTTGTTCTACAAACTACTCAGGACAATTTTGAGATAGCTAGCTGAGGTAATCCAGCCTGACAGACTACTTGAAGAAGGACTTGAAACAAGACCTACACTTTCTCATTATGCTGTGACTGGTCAAATGATACAGGATTTGACAATTAACCAAAATTTTCTTTTCAGGATCCCCTAAAGATGTCTTCTCCCAGAAAGCAGGAAGTAATTTTAAGAAAATCACACCCATATACCCAAGAGTTAGGATGGAAGGTTTTAGATTGTTTTATGAGTTATGGATATTGTCATTTTTTATGGTGGTTGGTTACAAGTTGTTAATTGTTAATGGTCAGGAGAAAACTGAATAAGGAGATTATATTCAGAGGTTATTTTCATGCTTATTATTTATTTATAGTATTTATGTTTTAATTTTACGTATCAGCCATGGGTTCCCCTCTCCTCCACTCCCCACCTCAACACCTGCCTTCCCAAATGCCCCTCCCCTCCATTCCCATCCTCTCCAGGGCCAAGATTCCCCTGGGGATTCAGCTCAACCTGGTGGATTCAGTACAGTCAGGTCCAGTCCCTTCCTTCCAGGCTGAGCAAAGTGTCCCTACATAAGTCCAAGGTTCCCATCAGCCAGCTGTTGCACTAAGGACAGGACCAGGTCCCACTGCCTGGATGCCTCCCAAACAGTTCAAGCTATTCAGTTGGCTCATGTATCCAGAGAGCCTTATTCCAGTTGGGGGCTCCACAGCATTTGGTTCAAAATTCATGTGTTTCTGTTAGTTTGGCTATTTGTCCCTGTGCTTTTTTCAATCTTGGTCTCAACAATTCACACTCTAAAATCCCTCCTCTTTCTTGACAATTGGAGTCCTTAGAGCTCAACCTGGGGCTGGCCAAGGATCTCTGGCATCCACTTCCATCAGTATTTGGATGAGAGCTCCAGCATGACAGTTAGGTGGTCGGCCATGTGTTCACCAGACTAGATCAGATTCAGGCTTTCTCTTGACCATTGCCAGTAGTCTACAGTGGATGTATCATTTTGGATTTCTGGGGACCTCTCTAGCACTTTGCTTCTTCCTGTTCTCATGTGGTCTTCATATATCATGGTCTCTTATTCTTTGTTCTCCCTCTCTGTTCTTAATTCAGCTGGGATCTTTGCTCCCCTAAGTTCTCTTTCCCTCGAACCTTGCCCTTCATTACTCCCACTGTCATCCAGGTTGTTCATGTAGATCTCATCCATTTCCCTGTCATTGGGCAATCCCTATGTCTTTCTTAAGGTCCTGTTTTAATGGTAGCCTCCCTGGAGTTGTGTCGCAATGTAGTCATTTTGTTTCACATATAGTATCCTACTATGAGTGAGTACATACATGTTTGTCTTTCTGAGTCTGAGTTACCTCACTCAGGATGATTTTTTTCTATATCCATCCATTTGCCTGCAAACCTCATGGTTTTTCTTTGCTGTATAGTACTCCATTATGTATATGTACAATATTTTCTTTATCCATTCTTCATTTGAAGGGCATCTAGGTCGTTTCCAGGTTCCGGCTATTACAAACAATGCAGATATGAACATAGCTGAGCAAATGCCCTTGTGGTATGATTGAGCATTCCCTGGTATATGCCCAAGTGTGCTATAGCTGAGTCTTGGGGGAGATGGATTCCCGATTTTCAAAGGAAGTGCCATACTGATTTCCAAAGTGGCTGTACAAGCTTGCATTCCAACCAGCCTACTTGATCATGGTTGATAATTATTTTGATGTGTTCTTGGAGCCTGTTTGCCAGTATTTTATTGAGTATTTTTGCATCAATATTCATATGGGAGATCGGTCTGTAGTTCTCTTCTTTGTGGCATCTTTGTTTCGTTTAGGAATTAGGGTAATTGTAGCCTCATAGAAGAAGTTTGGTAATATTCCTGCTGGTTCAATTGTGTGGAACAATTTAAAGAGTATTGGTATTAACTCTTCTTTGAAGATCTGTTAGAATTATGTGCTGAAACCATCTGTCCTGGCCTTTTGTGGTTGGGAGATTTTAGTGACTGATTCAATTTCCTTAGGTGTTATTGGACTATTGAAATGGTTTATCTGGTCTTGATTTAACTTTGGTATGTGGTACCTGTCCAGAAAATTGTCCATTTCATTTAGATTTTCCAGTTTTGTGGAGTAGAGGTTTTTGAATTGTGACCTGATGATTTTCTGCCTTTCCTCATTGTCTGTTGTTATGTCCCCCTTTTCATTTCTGATTTTGTTAATTTGGATGGTCTCTCTCTCTTTGTTTTGGTTAGTTTGGATAAGGGCTTGTCTATCTTGATGATTTCTCAAAGAACCAACTCTTTGTTTCATTAATTTTTATATTGTCCTCTTTTTTTCTACATTATTGATTTCATCTCTCAATTTGATAATTTCCTGGCATCTACTCTTCCTGGGAGATTTTTTTTCTTCTTGTTCTAGAGCTCTCAGGTGAGCTGTTATGTCACTAGTGTGAGATTTCTCCAACTTCTTAATGTGGGCATTTAGTGTTATGAATTTCCTTCTTGTGCTCCCTTTGGAAGTACATATACTAAAACTGGAACGATACAGAGAAGATGAGCATGGCCCCTGCATAAGGATGAATTTCCTTCTAGCACAACTTTCATACTGTCCCATATGTTTAGGTATATGATGAGTTCATTTTCATTGATCTCTAGGAAGTCTTTCATTTCTATCTTTATTTCTTCCTTAACCCATTGCTGATTCAGTTGAGCATTATTTAGTTTCCATGAGATTGTAGACTTTCTGTAGTTTTTGTTGTGGTTGAAACCTAACTTTAAAACATGGTGGTCTGATAGAACACAGGAGGTTATTGCAATTGTTTTGTATCTGTTGAGATTTGCTTTGTGGCCTTGTATGTGGTTGATTTTAGAGAAGGTTCAATGGGGTGCTGAGAAGAAGGTGCATTCTTTTTGGTTAGGATGCAATGTTTTGTAGATATTGAGTAAGTCCATTTGAGTCATAACATCAGTTAAATACTTTATTTCTCTGTTAAGTTTCAATTTGGCAGATGTGTCCAGAGGTGAAATTGGGGTGTTGAAGTCTCCCACTATTAGTGTGTGGGGATTATATGTGATTTAAGCTTTAGTAATGTTCCTTTTACATCTGTTGATGTCCTTGTGTTTGTGGCATAAATGTTCAGAATTGAGACTTAATCTTGGTGGATCTTTCCTGCAATGAGTATGTAATGTCCTTCTTGATCTCTTTTAATTGATTTTAGTTTGAAGTGTATTTTGCTGGATATTAGGATGGCTATACCCACTTGCTTCATAAGACCATTTGAGTGGAAAATCTTTTACCAGCCTTTTATTATTAGGTAGTATATCCCTTTGAATTTGAACTGTGTTTCTTGTATGCAGCAGAAAAATGGGTCCTGCTTTTATTTCCTTTCTGTTAGCCTGTGTATTTTTATAGGTGAATTAAGTCCATTAATATTAAGGGATAATAATGACCAGTGATTTTTCATTCGTGTTATTTTTTTTTCTTTTTGGTAGTAGTGTGTGTATGTATTTCACTTCTCTTTGGTTTACTGCTATGGTGTTACCTATTGCCTGTGTTTTCAAGCATATATCTGACTTCCTTTGGTTGGAATTTTCCTTCTTGTGCTTTCTGTATGGCTGGGTTTGAAAATAAGTATTGTTTAATTCCTGCTTTGTCTGGGAATGTCTTGCTCACTCCATCTATGATGATTGAAAGTTTTGCTGGGTATATTAGTGTGAGCTGGCATCCAGGGTCTCTAGTATCTGCATTATATCTGTCCAGGTCCTTATGGCTTTCAAAGTCTCCATTGAGAAATTGGTTGTTATTCTGATGGATTTGCCTTTATACGTTACATGGCCTTGTTCTTTTGCTGCTCTTAATATTTTTTTCTTTATTCTGTACATTTAGTTGTTTAATTACTATGTGGCAAGAGGACATTTTGAGGTGGTTCTAGTCTGTTTGGTGTTCTAAAGGCTTCTTTTATCTTCATAGGCATTTCCATGTTTAAGTTGAAAAAATTTTCTTCTATAATCTTGTTGAATATATTTTTCTGTGCCTTTGAGTTGGTATTCTTCTTCTTCTTCTCCTTCTTCTTCTTCTTCTTCTTCTTCTTCTTCTTCTTCTTCTTCTTTCCCTTTTATTAGTAGGTTTGGTCTTTTCATGGTGTCCCAAATTTCTTGGACATTTTTCATCATGACTTTGTTGGTTTTAGTGTTTTCTTTGATTGATGAATCTATTTATTATACCATATCTTCAACACCAGATATCCTCTATTCCATCTCTTGCATTCTCTTGGTTATACTTGCATCTGAATTTCATATTCATTTACTCAGATTTTCTGTTTCCAGCATTTTTTCTGCTTGTGTCTTCTTCATTTTTTCTATTACTCTTTTCAGGTCTTGGACACTTTCCCTTGTCTGTTTTGTTGCCTTTTTATTATTTTCTTTCAGGGATTTATTGTTTTCTTCTGCTCTATCTGTCCTTTTCTCTAGTTTTTTTTTTTTTATATAGCATTCTTCCCCTTGTTTGTTTGTCTGTTCCTCCACTTTATTTTTGATTACTTCTATATAAGCCTCTAGCCTCTTCATATTGTTTTTCATATGGTTGTTTTCTTCTGCTTTTTCCATTCTGTGATATTCAGGTCTAGCTGTTGGAGGAGGGCTAGGTTCTGGTGATGCTGTACTACACTTTATTTTGTTGTATGTACTTCTGCCTTGACGTCTGCCCTTCTTCTAGTGCATTTGCTCTTGGTCTTATCAGTGCTCTTGGTCCAGACAGAGCTGAAAGATTCAGAAAACCTCTCTCTGGTCCAGATGGAAGCTCTGGAAAAGACGGGAGCTTGGACCTTGTCTCTGAGTCTCAGGTAGTGCCTGTTGCCTGGGGCAGATTGTAGGCAGCAGGGCATGGAGATTTCAGTGTCTGCTGGTGGTGTTAGAGAAGGGGGACATTCCCCATGGGGGGGTGGTCCTGCCTGATGGCCAGGACCTTTGGCCAAGTTGGGCATGTCTTCCCTGGAATAGTTGGTGCCCAGTGATGTGACCTATGGGCAGGTCTCTCTAGGTATGACCCTAGGCACTCACCTCTTGACCAGATGGGAGCTTCTGGGCAGAATGGGAGCTGGGAGCTGGTCTCTATGTCTTAGGAAGTGGCTGGGGTCTCAATCAGCTGGGTGTTGGGGCAGGGCGTGGAGATTGCAGAGTCTGCCTGTGGTCTTGGAAAGGGGAACCTTCCTTTGGGGCCTGCCAGATGGCCAGAAACTGGGGCCAAGTTGGGCAGGTATTCCTAGAATGGCTGGTGCCCAGGGATGGGACCTAGGGGCAGGCCTCTCTGAATCTGACCCCAGGCACTCATCTCTGGTCCATATGGGGGATTTTGGGGAATTTCCCATCATGCTCCCAACCACATTCCTTGCCTATTCCCTCCATATCTGTCCCTCATCCTCATGGTATCTCCGCAAAAGAAAAAAAATATTAATATTAATTAAAAACAAAGCAAGCAAAAAAAACACAAACAAATAAAACAATTTGCACCTCCATCTTTACCAACACTTTTTCATTAGTCTTAGTTGCATTGAAAGCTGTGGTGTGTCATACAGTATTTTATCCACTCAAATTTACTTGTAAATGTTCATTTCAGTGAGTTGTTGATCTGGTTAAAGAACTCTGGCTTCTGTTACAATATCCATGCTTGGCATCACTAAAACTCCTCTCAGCTATCATGCTGTTGCCTCAAGTCATGGAGATCCTGCAGCTATGGTTCTACAGGACCAGTTCAGGAAAAGGATTTTAATGGCCAAGTCTCTGGATGCCATTCTGTCATTGTCATTACAGTCCTTCATCACTCCACATGCCATTCTGTCCTACTACTTGGCCATTCCAAACAAGATCCAAAGCACTCTTGGTAGACATGCAGGTCTACATTTTTCATAGCATGCCAACTAATGTGTTACCCAGGATGACTAATTTCTAAACATATGTAATGATAAAATCTGTACTTTCAGTGAAGTGTTTCCTTAGTCTCAATGAATTTCCAATTATTAGAGTTAAGAAAATTAGCCATGTACAACATTATAATAACACAATAAATTTCTATTGCCATTGACATTTGTCAGTATTTTTCACAATGTTTTACAATTAATAGCTGATTTTAAAATCCACACCATACATGTGGAGTGGATTTGATCAACTGTTTTCAATGAATATCCTGTGTATAGACATATGACAAGTTCTCCAGGTCTGATCACTGGTAAAAGATAGAAACTAAACAAACTGAGACTGTCTAAATAAAAAAAAAATAGTTAACTATAAGTAAAATGCTATGGACAATTGGTACATGCTGAGAGTTAGAGACTAGTTAGGCAGTATGCACTCAACCAGATTCCTGCATATTGTTGTCTCCTCCTCAAACTGGATGTCTAAAAGAAAACAACTCACCTGTGCAAAAGGGACGCATCTGTGATGCTGGCTGCAGGATGGGGATGCTTTCACCAATGCAAACTACAACCCTCATATAGTATGAAGTTGACAGTAACCCCTAGGATAAATGTTGAATATTCTCAGAATTTATCCAAAGAGAAGATGACAGGATAATGGTACATGGACAGGGCATGACAAAAGTGTCTTCTGTTGACATCACCCCTTGAAAAATATTTGCTTCCATAAATGAGTAAATAAAAAGAACAAAAAGAACCTTTAGTGGGTAGGAAACATCACAAATAGGAAGAATGTAAGTGTGTAAGTCATTCTTCGCTCCTGTAGTTTCAGAAGCTGGGAAGGGAACAAACACACATTTTTTAAAGGGCACAGGCACTAAAGGTCAAGGATGAAGTTGCACACATACTATGTCTTCTGCAGAGTCTCTCTCCCAAAAAGTGAACTGACAATTGTTCCATAGATGCCTTGATAAATGCGCTTGTAGTTTGGAAAGTAGTATCAGGTGACAGTAGAGTTGTTGGGTATTCTGAAGGTCTTGAGTTGGGATCCCCAGCACCCATAAAAATGTTTGCATTTAATGGAGATCTGTTACCTCATTTTGTGTGGTCCCAGACAAGAGGATCCTGGGGCTCAATGGGCAGCCTGTCTATTCTAAAAAGAAAGGACTGGATTCAATGAAAGAAGCTGTCACGAACATAAGGGACAGAGTGATTTAGTAAGGTACTGGAGAATAAGCTCTGGCATCTACAAAGGTATGCATGCATACATATGTAAACACACAAACACAAACACATACACTGAGGAAGGAACATGGATGGCTGAGCAAGAGAATCAAGTTTGTATGTCAGAATGAAGCTGAAGTTTTGCTCTCTAAACTCTTGACCACTTGTCTTATACATGTGATTAGTTTTTGAGCTGAAGGTCATGGTACATGCCTATAATTGCTGCAGTAAGGACCCAAGGGAGCAGAATCAAAGTCAAGTCCAGCATGTTCTCTTGACCGTGTAATTATCTCAAAGAAACACAAGATTTCTCATGAGTACTAGCTAGTTAAAGAAGAATTGGAGAAAGTTAAAATACTGTGAAAACCCACTAGGAAGCTGTGTTGCAATGGACACTCACTAATGTAGCCAGTTTTATATCAGAAGTGTGTTTTACATATGGTCATAGTTCCACAAAACTGATCAAGAAATGGGAGAGAGGAGTAGAGAGATGGTTTGGCAATTAATAGCACTGGCTGCTCTTTCAAAGGACCAGGGTCCTATTCACAGCACCTACATTGAGACTAACAAATATTTGTAACTCTAGTTGAAGAAGATCTGATACCCTCTTCTGGACTCTGCAGGCAGTGCATGAATATAGTACACAGACCTATAGGTTGGCAAATCAAAAATATACATGAAATATAAATAAATAAATCTTCTCCCACCTCTTTGATATGGTTTCTTCTATCTGTTCTAAAGCTTTCAGGATTTCTGTTAACTTGCTGGTATGAGATCTTCCTAATTTCTTTACAAAGGCACTTAGTGCTATGAACATTCCTCTTAGCAATGCTTTCAGTGTGTTCCATTAAGTATGGGAATGTAATGCATTCAATTTCATTTACTTCAAGGAATTCTCTTTTATTTCTTCCTTGACCCAAATGAAGAGAGTGGTTCCATTTTCATTAATTTTTAGACTTTCTGTTGTTTCTGATGTTGTTGAAACCCAGGTTTAATCCATGATGGTCTGTTAAGATGTATGGGTTTATTATTATTTTCTTGTATGTATTGAGACTTGCTTTGTGACTCAGTATATGATCAATTTTGGAGAAGGTTCAACAAGGTGTTTTGAAGAAGGTGTATTCTTTTGGGTTTGGGTGAAATGCCTCTATAGATGCCTACAAGGACCATTACATTCATTAATGCCAGTGTGCTCCCTTGTTTCTCTGTTGAATTTCTGACTTTCAGACCTTCTCATTAGTGAACATGAGGTGTTGAAGTCTGCCACTATTAATGAGTGGGGCTTTTGATTAAGATTTAGGAATTTTTTTTTTTTTTTTTTTTTTTTTTTTTTTTTTTTTTTTTTTTTACAAATGTGAAGTGTCCTTGCATTGGGGCATATATATTCAGAATTGAGACATCATTCTGGTGTATTTTTCCTTTGACAAATATAAAATTTCCTTCTCCAACTATTTTGGGTTAATTTTGGTTTGAAGTCTATGTTATTAGATATTAAAGTAGCTAACACCAGCTTGTTTCTTAAGGTCTTTTGATTGGAAAACCTTTTTCTTTTTTCTCTTTTTTTTTTCTGCAGTTGGGGACCAAACCCAGGGCCTTGTGCTTGCTAGGCAAGGGCTCTACCACTGAGCTAAATCCCCAATCCTGGAAAATCTTTTTCTAAAACTTTGCTCTTTTTTAATTTCTATCTTGGATGTTGAGGTGTGTTTGTTATGTATAGTAGAACGGTTCATGTTCATTCTGTTAGTCTATGTCTTTTTTTTGGCAAATTGAGTCCATTTACTTTGAGAGATATTAATGACCAGTTGTGGCAGGGTCCTTTGCTGTTTCACTTTGAGGGACAGGGTCAGTAAAGCACAGAGTCAACAACACAGATTCTGAGAGGATATTGAATTGACCAAGCTCAGTTTATTCAGGAACAGACAAACCTTATACATCCTCTACCCCCACCACAGGGTAAGGTTCTAAATGAATATAAATCTGCTTGTGTAACCATGGCTGCCACTTCATTGGTCCAAGTCATCTTAGATTCATGTCTCAGCTTCTGTTGTTAAGCCCATAGGCAGACCCAGGTTGGCTGTCAGGAAGTATCTCATTACTGGTTTGGGCCAGATGACCCTCAGACCCGTTAGGGCTAAGTCATCCACAACCAGTAATTGTTAATTACTAT
This sequence comes from Onychomys torridus, assembly GCF_903995425.1. Taxonomy (NCBI): domain Eukaryota; kingdom Metazoa; phylum Chordata; class Mammalia; order Rodentia; family Cricetidae; genus Onychomys; species Onychomys torridus. The sequence goes on from NW_023412305.1 coordinate 9,394, forward strand.
TAATTTTTGATGGTGGTGGTATTGGTAGTATGTTTATGTGTTTCCTCTCTGGGGGTTTTGCTGGGGTGCTATTATCTAATCCTTGTGTTTGTGTTAGGTGCACCTAACTTCTTTGGCTTGGAGTTTTCCTTCTCATACTTTCTGTAGGGCTGGATTTGTGGATAGGTATTGTTTAAATTTGACTCTCTTTTCACTAGTTCAAGATCTGTATCAGTGAACTTCCTAGCTTTCAGTCTATTGTCAATCCTCTGAATCTTCCATCCTCTGGTTCTGTGTCTTCCTTTAATCTGTTTTGTGCTTCCTGCCAATACAAATATCTTAGAAAATACACTGTCTCCTCTGTTTTCCACTCAAATGCTTTGCCTCTCATTTTTTAGGCATTTTCCACCACTCTATGACCCTAATACATACTGTTGACACCTAGAATCTTTGTCATGTTGGGGGAGTTTTTTATCCAATTCATATACATCATTGTCCTGCCTTTCCCAGTTTCCTTCCATTTTGTGCTAATTTTACTTCCTCCCCATGTCTTTATATTTCTCTATATTAGTTTCTTTAATTTTTGTGTCTCAAAAGGAAAATGCCTCAAAAGGCCTTGTGTTTTGCACATTATATTCTTATTTCTGTACTGTTTAGAAAAATAGTGAGTTCTCCTGAAGGCGAAAATTGACCAGAGGTGGTTAGTGAGTTTGTGGCTCTTGAATATAAGATTTTTGGGTCCGAAAGCTTAGCTGTAGGACTGTACTATGTCCCCTATATTATGCTGAGGTATGATCCCCTATCCCTTGATAATCCAAGAATTATTTGATAAAGTAATGTTGGAGTTCATAAAAGGTATTTATGACATCAGGACTGGCAAATGGTTATTTCCATCAAATCCCTCTCCTCAAAGCTCAAGGAATCCCATGGAAGAAGAGCTAGAAAGAGTGTATGAGCCAGATGGTATGGTGGATACCTGCAGAAAAAGCCTTCTGTCTCAAATGAGCAAAGGTCATATGAACACACAGAGATTGAAGCTACAAGCAGAGGCCCTGCACATATCTGCACCAGGTCCTCTCCATATATATTATAGCTTCTAGTTTAGTGTTTCAGTAGGTTCCTCAGTTTATGAATGAGTGGGTCTCTGAGTCTCATGTCTTCTTTTGAGATATTTTCCTTTCTTGGTTTGTTTTATCTCATTATAGTTTACTTTGTTATGTTTCATTCTTATATCTTAAAAGTCCATTCTTTCTTAATGACAGAAAGGAAGTAAATCTGCATGGGAGGGGGGAAGGAGGACATGGGAGGAGAAACTGTAATCAGAATATACTGTATAAGAAAAGAATCTATTTTCAGCAAAGGTAAAAAAGAAGAAAAATATTTACTGACATCTAATAGATAACCAAGTGTTATCTGATTTCAGCCCTTCTGTGTGATACACTGT
>NW_023412306.1:0-34081 GCF_903995425.1 Onychomys torridus
TTGTAGTCCATCTTTGGGTATTCCCATGATACACAATAAGTTGGAAATGCTTCCTAACAACTTTTGAAAATCATTAAGAGTCTTTAATCAATCTCTCCTCAGTTGTACCTTTTGAGGTCTAATTTTTTGTAACTCTATCTTATATCCTAAGTAATTAATAGAATTTCCTCTTTGTATTTTTTCAGGAGCAATTTGCAGTCCCCAGCGAGTCAAAACTTTTTTATTTCTTCAAACATGCTTTCTAATGTGTCTAACTTTGTATCAGCTAATAGGATATCATCCATATAGTGATAAATGATGGATTGTGGAAACTTTACACGAATTGTCTCTAATGGTTTTTGCACAAAGTATTGGCATAAGGTAGGGCTGTTTAACATTCCCTGTGGGAGGACCTTCCTTTTATATCTCTTGACTGGCTGAGAATTGTTATAATTAGGAACTGTGAATGCAAATTTTTCTCTATCATTTTCTTGTAAGGGTATGGTAAAGAAACAGTCTTTTAAGTCAATAACTATTATAGGCCATTCTTTGGGTAGCAGAGAGGGCAAGGGCATCCTAGTCTGTAGGGAGCCCATTGGCTGAAATACTTTATGAATAGCTCTCAGATCTGTCAGCATTCTCCAATTACCAGACTTTTTTTAAATAACAAATACAGGATAATTCCAAGGCCTGGTAGATACTTCAATGTGTTGAGCATTTAACTGCTCTTGAACCAGCTGTTCTAAAGCTTGTAGCTTCTCTTTTGTCAAAGGCCACTGTCCAACCCAGACAGGTTTATTAGTTAGCCATTTTAAAGGTAAGGCAGTTGGTACTTCTGAGAGTTCAACAGCAGTTGTGCTCTGTTTGTGTAGAGCCTGAATTGTTGGTGACTGTTTTTTATAGCATGTTATGATATTATTTCTAGAAACATGCATTGGCCCGTATTCCTTTTCTGAGAGTGTTGGAATTTTAATCTGGGTATTCCACTGTTGTAACAGATCTCGGCCCCATAGATTTACTGCTACATTTGCTACATATGGCTTCAGCCTTCTTCTCTGTCCTTCTGGCCCTATGCATTCAAACCATCTCAAACTCTGTTTTATCTGAGATAGGGTGCCAATTCCTAAAAGTTGGACATCTACCTCTTGAAGAGGCCAATTTGGATGCCATGATTTTGGTGTCATTACAGCCACATCCGCACTTGTGTCTACCAGGCCCTCCAGAACCAAGCCATTAATTTGAATCTAAGCTTTGGTCTTTGTTCATTTATGGAAGTCTACCAATATATTTGTTTTATTGTGTTCTTTATAACTGTGATTCATCTATCAGAGCTGTTTTATCATCCATTGCAGTATCAGTTTTTACATTAGGCATTGGTTTATTCAGTTGTCCTGGAGAGGAATGTCTTCCACAGTGGCTGGGAATGTTCTTACCACATTTGATTTGGGGTCCTGCAACAGGCCCCCTGAGGCATTTCCCACCAGTAAAGGGTTGCCTCATATATATATATTTGATCTGCACTCACTGGTCCAATGTTGGCCTTTGCCACATCTTCTACATAATCCAGGAGGTTGTTGGGGTCTTCTGTTTAGGCTATTCCTAGAAGGAGTATTAATTCTAGGATTACCCCATGTACAGTTTTTACTTATATGACCTGGTGTACCACATTTAAAACATTCGGGACCACGGGGCCTTCTTTCACCTCTATGATTTGCATCTCCTATCCAAGCCTCATTACTGTAGTTAAGAATTCAACCCTATTAGTATACTTAATCCATTCTTCCAAAGGAGCTGATCTGATCTTTAATGGTGTAAGTATTCTTTTGCATTCTGCATTAGCATTGTTGAATGCCAAGGACTCAGTTAATACTTTTCTTAATTCTTTATCTGATACAGCTTTTGTTATAGCTATGTTCAGCCTTTGTAAAAAATCAGTGAACGGTTCATGCAGTCCCTGAAATATTTTTGTGTATACCTCATTTGCTTTTCCAGGTTCTGGAATTTTTTCCCAAGGGTTTAGAGCTGCTGTACAGCATAGAGATATTGTATACTCGTCATAAATGGCTTGTACATTCCTGTCAGTGAAACATTGCTCGCCAAGTATTTGATCTTGTGAGATCTCAAAACCTCTGAGTTTACCTTGTTGTTCTAAATTTCTTGCCTCTTCTCTCAACCAGCTTTTCCACTGTAACTGCTGGCTATATTCTAGAACAGCTGAAATTAACTGATGCCAGTCATCTGGAATGATTCTCTGTGAGGTAGACCACGAATTTAACATCTGTTTTATATATGTGGAGTGTATCCCATATGTAACTAATGCTTCCTTTATATTTTTTAAGTCCCCTGTTGAAATTGGTTGTAATGTATATGTCGTATCTGGCTCGGGGTGTGTGTCATCTGCTGGCTTCTCATGGATGATAGCAGGATAAGCCATCGTATGAGAGCCATTTGGAGATGTTACAACCTGTATGGTCTTGCCCTTCAGCTTATTAGGTCCCTTGTCATGTTTATTGAGAGTTTCCTCCAGGGCTTGTAAACGAGCACCTAGGGTCTCTTCCAGGGAGTAAACCTCCTCTCTTGTAAGGGATTCCAGATTTTTCATGGAATCATGGAAGTTTTTATGTTCTTCTGAAACACATGATTCCATGGACCTTATCTTATCAAGTAATGATAATTTTTCTTCCTTACATAGTGTCTGAGTACCTACAACTTCACTCTGGAGAGTTAGTGTTCTATTCATTAAATATTCATATTTATTATCAATAAGAGCAATTTTGGGTACAAGCTTGTTTTGTAAGTCCTGGCCAGCAGATTCCAGAGAGAGAATCTTTTTCTGTAAGTCCTGGTCAGCAGATTCCAAAAAGAGAATCTTTTTCTGTAAGCCTTCATTGCTATCTTTTAAAACCTGTATCAGTCCCAATAATGACTCGTCTTTGTTCTTATTATTAAACAAGTGTTTGAACACTATGTGAATTATTACAATGAATGTCAAAATGGTACAAGCCAGATATCTCTTAGGGAGGTCATATATTGCCAGGAGAATGTCATTCATCATACAGGCAAAACGGTTTTTAAATCCTTATGCGGTAATATTGTCAGCCACGTTACAAGAATTACTCAACATTTGTTAGTCAATTTTAGGGTGTAAAATTATCAAGTACTTTTACTAAAATAAGCTTACTTTTCCGTGGTTTTGGGGGGTGCAGAAGCACTTTTCAGCCAGCAGGAGGCATTGGTATAGCTCCAAAGCAGGGCCTGCTGGCAACCTTGGCTAGCAGCAGCTGAAGGCAGGATCCAAGATGGCAGTTAATAGGCACTTGGAGGAATGGGAAGGCCTCACTTACAGTGGGTTTTCCCTGGTCAGGGGCTAAGCTAACTTTGCAGGTGGGTTTAGGTAGCTGCCAGCTGGGGAGGAGGCTGAGGGAGGGAGATGCCTAGGCCTTTGGGATTTTCCCCACGTGAGCACCAGATAATGGTGAAATTATTTAGGCCACTCCACGTAGTTAAAAGGGAGGTTTATTTTGTGGGGTAACTTACAATGAAGGGGTAGGTTGCAGGGTCTGGCAAAGGTATAGTGCAGTCTGGCGGTGTTCTCTGGAGAACTCTGCTGGGTCTACCTCTAGTGTCCAGGGTCCCGGAACCAAGAGAGAGAGCTCTTCCAGATCCTCCCTCTTCCATTTCCTTCCCCGCCCTGCCTTGTGGGCATGACCATTACCAAAGCCTCAATGGAGATTGGAACTTCCAGGCCAATGCTGGGATGGCTATCCACTATAGCCTACAATATCACAAGCATCCTTTCTGCTAACCAAATATTCTGTTATAGTAAGAAGTCTCATCTTATGGAAAAAATGTACAAAATAAACTGCATAATAAGGTTTGAACACTAAATATGGATTAATGTTCTCTTGGATGAAACATTATAATAAGCAATTTCTGTATATGTAATTCTGCTTTTTTATTGTATATTATTAAATTGTGTGGTATCTGGGTATTTGATTGGAAAATTTTACCTTATTTCATTTGAGTGCAAATTTTCACTACAAATGATGAGTTATTTTTATATTCCAAAAACTATAGGCATGTAGAGTTTATATCCAAACAGGATTTAATTATCAAGGATTATAAAGAAAGGTATAAAATGTAATTAAATTATGTTTTATGTATGGGTATAGACCAAAACATGAGATAATACAAATAACGATGCCAGGATGTATACAAGGCTAAGTGTTTTCCAATTTAATTTGAAGTTTGAACAAAAGGAAGACATTTTGTGTCTTAATTTGTAAGGCTGTTGAATATCTCATACCTGTTGATGGAATAGGGCCAATAGTATAACACTCTATTTTTAATTTGCTAAGTGAGCACAGCATCAAATGCCTTTTAAAATATATACATTTATATCTGCTCTCATACATAATCTGCTCTCATGCTTAGTCATAAAAGCTTATTTATGTAATAGAATTAAGTCAAGGGATAAATACAAAATAGTTTGAAGTCCTGAGAAATACAGACTAAGTGCTCTGACCTAAAAAGCACATCTAACCAAATCCTCTCTTCATCATAGCTTAGGGAACATCTTGAAATATGTGGTAGGAGGACTTAAGAGCCAACAGATAAGTAGTTCTGGAAATGCCATCCTTATAGCAAGAGGTTTCTATTATATTTCTGGTTACTTGACAAAATCTCCAAAAGAACAAACAAGGGAAACTACTGGCAAAGACTCAGTAGATCTTTAGGAACCCAACCCAGCACACTGATGTGCTATAGGCAGTTGGTAGTGCCTATGGGAGGAAAAGTTCTACTGAGGCTGTGTTTTCTCTTAGGATTCTAGTAAATGCCCCTAAATACATGAACATGTTACAATCACTAATTGAGTTTACTGTGTTATGGAAATCAGCAGCCAAAAATATGGGAGAAAGGTCTCTTTCAATGAATGGAATGTTGTATGGAGAAGTAAGGTGTAGATATGGTTCTGTTACATTGATTCATGTCATTCCCCAAAATAAATACATTTAAACATGTTCTCTATGAGAATCTACTTTGTACATCTATGAATTGTTCTCAGTAATAAACTTAAGTGTCTGTGGGATTGAAATTAACCTGGGCCCTAAAATGTTCTTGGGCTTTATAGATATTCTGAAGGTCAGATATCCTAGGGCCTGATGTTCTAGCAAGTGAACTAAATAGAGAGTTCCTACTATCTGAATGTTAACAGAACCTGGAAATATAGAGAAAAGGCAAATGAATCCTAATTACAACTTGAAAATTGGTGGTGTTTTTGTCTTCTTAAAATGCAGGAGTGCTTAGAAATACAGTGTAGACTGGAACCACATATCCTTTATAACCCTCTAGCTATGGATTCTCCTGTAAGATTTTTCTGAAATTTTCATGGACAAGAAATGGCTTGGTCATAAAGTGGTCCATGTGCATAGTGGCTAATAGCCAATAATTTAGAAACTGGTGGCTAATCTTTCCTTAATTCATGATTTTAAGCTTATTGGCACTTTCAAGAAAGTCATTGGTTTCTTTAAAGGACAATGTGACAGGAATATATCCTAGGCAAATTCTAGATCAGGTGACATCTCTTTGAAAATAACGCTTTGAGGTAACATGTTGGAAAATGTGTGTCTATATTAGAAGTTATGAGAAATACTGCTGTGTCTCTTCAGGGATATCTCGAAGTATAAGGTATGATGATAAGAATTTGAATGGGAATTAAATTCTCAAAAACTTTTACATGGCCTGAGTTTTGTTCTGTGACATGGATCTGGTCTGGTCTCAGAGTCTCCTGTGCAGCTTTGATCTTCTGAGAGACTATTTTTACAGCTTGGCTTAATTTTAATAAAAAAAATTTTAATAAAAAGACTCTCATCTTTTATTGCTTACAGTGTCAGGTGAACCTTGTAAGTATCAAGGATTTCATGAATCTATTTTGAGTTGTTTATCTCCCTTCTTAGGAGCTCTCAGTATATTGGAAATTTTAATTGCAGAGGAAACTGTTACATTACACTCCTCTCTCTGCTATGTCTTTTATACTCTTTCTGTACCCTCTTCTGCAGTGATCCATGAGTCAGTGACTACAGGCGTCCACAAATAATTAATAGCCTACCATGTCCCAATAACAGGCAATTGTTCTCAAGAGATTCGCTGATTGTTATGAGTTGAGGCTAACAATAACAGTGATCTATGGGTAAAAGCACACCTGTTCAGATGATAATTTGACAGGCCTACAATGTGTATCAAACACAACTATAAAAATTGTTTCTTCAACCACAGATTTTTTTCTCTGACTTACATTACCAGGATTGACCTCTTGCTTGTCCAGTAGGCAATAAATATAATTGGAAGATGGTTGTTCTTACCCCCTGATAACTGAGCAACTATGCAGAAGAAATATAAATTGTGGGCCTCAGGGTCTTTCCTAGACTAAAACACATGCAGAGATACCCACTACTAGCATTAAGTTTTCATTTAATAACTTTATGGCCTCTTGTGGTGTCCTTTTGCAAACATGTAGCATATCTTTGGCTTTTTTTTTTATTACTCAAACTCCAGTAGGGATGCAAAATAGTTCAAAGTATCATTGTAACAGGATGTCTCACCAACAACTTTCCATAGTTACAAAGCACTTATTGCTTAGAATTTATCACTTACATTAGAAATCATTATCCAGTGGATATACAGTACAGAGACATACTCCAAAATACATAGTGTGTTTATAAAGATAGCCTTGGTGAGGCACTCTGAAAGCTTGTTGTCATCCATTTAAGTAAGTGTCAGGTTATTCCAGATGTTCAATTAAGAATATATTAACAAGGAATGTAAGTATCGTCTAATGCAGCATGGAAAGATTTCATCAATTTCTATCAGTTATTTTCTCAAAGATTGTTACAAAGAATGCGTAGGAAGTGCTAACATGACTGATTCTCTGTAATCCTCAGTGTTTCTCTTAAAGCCATTTTATTTACATACTCAAGAGACCTTCCATAGTACCCACACATTTCTCTAACCAGGATGAACTCTTTGAGCCTCAATTAATTTAATTCAAAATAAAGCATTAAACACAGAAAGAAAATGCAGGAACACAGAGTCAACATATGTATTTCAGATATATGAATAATGAGAATAGAAAGAAAGGAGACCTAGTTCAAAGGCATAGAGAATATTTTCAACAAATTTGTAAAAGAAATATAACATGTCCATCAAATACTAGAGGCATGTAGAACACCAAATATATAGGTCTTAAAAATAAACTTCCCATGCCATATAGTAGTCAAAACAATAAACGTACACAGCAAATAAAGGATGTTGAAAATAGAAGAAAGATTGATTTGTAAACAGAATGAGATCCATATCAAATATAGTATATTATTCTATGGAGACCACAAAAAACAAAAGTCATTGGATTGATGATGTAAAAATTATTGAAAGGCAGCAAATCCAAGTCGTGTGCTACACACCAAACAAATCTATTAGTCATAGTGGAAGTAAAATGCATAATTTTCCTAAAAAAAGCAAATTTAAGGTTATATGAAAACTTAATAAGATCCACAGAAAATAATAAAGTGCAAATGTTGATATAAATTGAAAGGTAAGTATGCCCAAGAAGACATAGGGAACAAGTAATCAATTTTAGAATATTAATCAATAGATATCTAATAAAAAAAAAACAACAGTGACAAAATGAAAAGAATTAAAAAACATTTTCAATTAGCTTTATTTAAAAAAAGATATCAAATGAGCAATAAAGACAGAGAGATTAACAGACAGGATTAGTAAAGGGAATGTATCTTTTCACAGGCTCCAAGACAATCAATCACCTAACAGCCAGTGACATGTATCACAACAGGGTAAAAGGAGGATACATATGTATTTCAGGAAAATGAAACCAAAAAAACCCAAATGTAATTAACTTAAAACCAAGGCTAATCAGACAAATAAGTAGAGACTCTTAATACATGTATAGGAAAAGACTAACAAAAGGATAATACCACAATAAACATACAAGGACCAAATATAAGGGCACTCAATTTAATGAAAGAAACGCTACAGGATGAATAACAACAAAGTAACACCAATATAATATAGTGGGTGATTTCAATGTCCTATTATCAACAACAGACTGAATATCAAAAAGTTGCTCATCATTGTAATAAATAGATTCCAGATAATACTAGTAATACTGTCACTTTTTGAACTATTAATGAACCCAATTCCCTAGTTTACCATTAAATAATAATGTTGCCAGGAAGAAATACAGCATGAGTCTCTACTCTATAAGCATGTAATTTAGGTGTGTGTGTTTTAGAGTATCAATCCAGTGATTAAAATTTTAACATAAATTATAGTGAAACATTATGTCTGTACATAGTTTATTTTATTTACTATTGACTAAATTTACTAAAGTTTCATTTTAGCCCAGACTAATAACAATTTTAGACATTACATACTTTATATTTTATGTCCTACTGTGTAGGAATAGTTAAACTTAAAATGAAAAATGTATTTTGGATGTTCCCTTTTCTGAAGAACATACCATTTCCCAATCCTGCTTGAAACCTAATGATTATGAACCAGAAGACAAAACAGGATACAGAATGTTTTATATGTCACAGATTTTAAACAATCCTGTGGATTTAAAGTTAAAATAGGAAAGTTTTCTGAACATTCTCCAAATCATCCACAATTGTACATATCTGATGAAATGATAGAGTGGGCCACTGATTTTAGACAGGTAATTTGGTCTTAACTCAAATGATTTACATGTAGCACAAATATTCTAAAATAGCATGCTTCATCATTGGTGTAACACATTTTGACAATTGCTCATTTATTGACTCACTTCTACTCTTCTATATTTCTCTCTCTCTCTCTCTCTCTCTCTCTCTCTCTTGCTCTCTCTCTCTCTCTCTCTCTCTCTCCCTCTCCCTCTCCCTCTCCCTGTCTCCCTCCTTCCCTAGCTCTCTCACTCTCCCTCCTCACTCTCTCCACTGTTGTATATGTTTCAATGTATAAATCACCATTAATTCATAATATTTATCTTTAAAACAATGAAATTTTAATTTATAGTATGCTACATGTGTTTAATGGGAGGATTTTCAATGGTCCCATGTTGTGAATCACTGCAACTTTTGCAAATTACATTAAACTCTTTGTGTCTAAAATGTATCTGATTTTCCTCAGAGTCCCTCCTCATATGCAGAAGTTCCTGTAGTCCTGGACACAGAAAATCCCTTCAGGAGTGAAAGGCTGTCTGCTGTTTTTACTGTAATCCCTCTCCAGAAAATGAACTTTTCAACATGACAAGTAAGGATGTGATTTACCAAAATAATCAACAGATTTTTATTTTCTCCCATATTTAAATAGTTTGCAAAGATTCCTTGGAGGAAATGAAAAGATGAGTTTCATTAGGAGTTTGAAATACTATATTCTCTGTCTTTTTATTTATTTTTTAAGAAAATATTTCCATTCATTTTACACACCAAAGATCCCTCTCTTGCCTCCCCCCACTCCCCTGCAACATCCCCATCCAAACTGCCCACTCCACCTCACAAAAAGTCAAGTCCTCCCATGGGGAGGCACATCCAGTAGAGGCAAGTCCAAGCCCTTCCTCCAGTCTCAAGCCTGCATGAGGTGTCCCATCATAGGTAGTGGGCTCCAAATGGCCCACTCCTGCACTGAGATTAGATTCTGATTCTATTGCCAGGGGATCCAACAAGCAGATAAAGCTACACAGTTGTCTCAACAAGCAGAGGGCCTAGTCCAGTCTCATGCAGGTTCCACTGCCACTAATCCAACTTTCATGAGGTCCCAAAAGTATGGTTTGGTCATCTTTGCAGGTTTCCCCATCATGATCCTGATGCACTTGCTCATAGAATTCCACTTCCCTCTCTCCAACTGGACTCCTGGAGCTCTGCCTCCTGTTTGGCTGTGGATCTCTGCTTCTGCTTTCATTAGTCACTGGAGAAAAGCTCTGTGATGACAGTTAGGGTATTAACTGATCTGATGACTGGGATAAGCCACTTCATTTTAGGCACCCTCCACACTATTTCTAGTAGTCTAGGCTGGACTCATGCTAGGGAATTCCTGACAACTTTCCTAGCAATAGGTTTCTCTCCATCCCCACATTATCTCCCTCTATTGTTGTATCTTTTTCATTGCTTTCCTGTTCCATCCCTGTACCAGCTTGACCATCCCATACCCTTATGTTCTCATCCTCTATGACCTATCCTCCATTGCCCAACCCTCACCTCGTTTCTTTATGGAAATTTCATCTATTTCCCTTCCCACGGCAATCCATGCATGCCTCTTTGGGTCTTTCTTGTTAGCTAGCTTCTCTGGAGTTGTGGGTTGTTGTATGGTTATCCTTTGCTTTACATCTAGTATCCACTTATGAGTGGGTACATGCTATGTGTATTCTTCTGAGTCTGGGTTACCTCACTCAGGATCATATTTTCTAGTTCCATCCATTTGCCTGCAAATCATCATGTCACTTTATTTTTACTGCTGATTAGTACTCCATTGTGTATATGTACCACAGCTACACTACTCTTTGGCATACACCCAAGAAATATTCAATAATACTACTGGGATACATGCTTAATTATGTTCATAGCAGTAATATACATAATAGTCAGAACTGGAAATGACTTAGATGCCCCTCAACTGAAGAATAGATTAAGAAAAAGTGGTACACTCTCTGTCTTTTTAACTAGATAATTTTGGAACAATCTAGACCTATGAACATAACACTTTCACCAGGATATTATATGAGAGTACTAAACATTACTACTGTAACTCATTTTCATCATAACATCCAGAATTTTAATAAGTTACATTTTCTTGGCAATTTATTTAAGGCTTATATGCTTTGCATCCTAATATTCCCTGCACCAACCAATGTCTCTAAAAAAGGAGAAAATATTCATTGAGGTTCTACCATTTTTTAGAAATGTTCATTTTTGTACTGTGTGCTATGTTAGAGCAATGTTATCATTGGTAATTTACATTTCCAGTCCTACTCTATTTTACAGGTTAGTTTAGATGCCATCATATTGAACTCTGAATTAAAGATTTTTTTCTATTGATAAAAAGTAATTCACAGAAAGTTTTTTATTTAAGTAGGGGTGGAATCAACATTGACGTACAGAAATTTTGAAAACTATATTTTATATAGTATGCCAGGTTCTGAAGGATGGAATTAATCACTGTTATAGTGAAGAGAAATAGCTAAATAATTAACTGGCCATTTCATTTAGAACCAGAGCAGCATGTGAATATAATTCTATTTGATTTGTACACAAGGAATGTAAAAAACTAGTACAGATATTTAAAATTTTACACTAAAATTATAATCACATTTGACTATAAAACCAGAAACTAATGCAATCAAATGTAACACTTTAATGGAATAATGCATAAAAATTATATTGATTCAAATGATAGTATCACATATATAACAAATCCAAAAGTCAAATATATTGAACACAAGAATACTACTTTTAAGTTTACTTAATTCCCCTTGTTCCTATTTAAAAAGGCATAGGTTCAGTGGAGGGAACAGGAAGCTGTGCTCAGAGTATGTTGTTATCTGATAAGAATATATATTCAATAAAAATGAATAAATGCAACATTCTCTTACCTAATTTTAAATGTTTAAAATTCAACACAATCCCCATCAAATTACCAACACAATTCTTCACAGACCTGGAAAGAATAATACTCAACTTCATATAAAAAAACGAAAACCCAGGATAGACAAAAGAATACTGTACAATAAAACAACCTCTGAAAACATCACAATCCCCTACCTCAAGCTCTAATATAGAGCTACTGTAAAAAATACTGGCATACAAACAGACATGTGGACGAATGGAATCGAATTGAAGACCCTGATATTAACCCGCACACTTATGAACATATAATTATTTACAAACAAGCCAAAACTGTAAAATGGAAAAAAAGAAAGCATCTCCAACAAATGGTGCTGGCATAACTGGATGTCAATGTGTAGAAGGCTGCAAATAGATCCATATCTGTCATCATGCACAAAACTTAAATCCAAGTGGATCAAAAACCTAAACATAAATCCAGTTATTCTGAACCTGATAGAAATGAAAGTAGGAGGTAGTCTTGAACACATTGCCACAGGAGATGGAGATCACTTTCTAAATATAACACCAGTAGCACAGACACTGAGAGATACAATCAATCAATGGGACCTGTTGAAACTGAGAAGCTTTTGTAAAGCAAAGGACATGGTCAACAAGACAAAGTGACAGCCTACAGAATGGGAAAAGCTCTGCACCAACCCCACATCTGACAGAGGGCTGATATCCAGAATATATGAATAACTCAAGAAATAAGACCTCAAAATGCCCAACAGTCCAATTAAGAAATGGAATATAGAACTAAACAGAGAATTCTCCACAGAGGAAGTTCAAATGGCTGAAAGACATTTAAGGAATTGCTCAACATCCCTAATTATCTGGGAAATGCAAATCAAAACGACTCTGAGATACCACTTTATGCCTGTCAGAATGGCTAAAATCAAAAACACAGAAGACAGCTTATGCTGGAGAGGATGTGGAGCAAGGGGAACTCTCCTCCACTGCTGGTGGGAATGCAAGCTTGTACAGCCACTTTGGAAAACAATATAGCTCTTCCTTAGAAAATTGGGAATACATCTCCCCCAAGACCCAGCTGTAGCACTCTTGGGCATATACCCAAGGAATGCTCAATCATACCAAGGGCATTGGCTCAGCTATGTTCATATCAGCATTGTTTGTAATAGCCAGAACCTGGAAACAACCTAGATGCCATTCAACTGAAGAATGGATAAAGAAAATATGGTACATATACATAGTGGAGTACTCCTCAGCAGAGAAAAACAATGACATCATGAAGGTTGCAGGCAAATGGACAGATCTAGAAAAACTCATCCTGAGTGAGGTAACCCAGACTCAGAAGGACAAACATGGTATATACTCACTCATAGGAAGATACTAGATATAAAACAAAGATGACTAGACTGCTACACAACTCCAGGGAGGCTACCTAGAAAATGGGACCCTAGGAAAGAAACAGGGATCACCCAGTGAGAGAGAAATGGATGAGATCTACATGAACAACCTGGACAACAGTGGGAGTAATGAAGGGCAAGGTTTGGGGGAAAAAAGCTTAGGAGAGCAGGAGATCCCAGCTGGATCAAGAACAGAAAGGGAGCACAAGGAATAACAGACCATGATAAATGAAGACCACATGAGAACAGGAATAGGCAGAGTGCTGGAGAGGTCCCCAGAAATCCACAATGATACATCCTCTGTAGACTGCTGGCAATGGTTGAGAGAAAGCCTGATCTGATCTAGTCTGGTGATCAGATGGCTAAACACTAACAGGCAAGGTGGAACTCACATCCAATAACTGATGGAAGTGGATGCAAGATCCTCAGCCAGGCCCCAGGGGGAGCTCCAGGTGTCCAGCTTCCAATTGTTGCGAAAGAGGAGGGACTATAAGAGTGTGAATTGTTGAGCCCAAAATTGGAAAAAGCACAGGGACAAATAGCCAAACTAATGGAATCACATGAATTATGAACCAAAGGCTGTAGAGCCCCCCGCTGGATCAGGCCCTCTGGATAAGTGAGACAATTGAATAGCTTGAACTGTTTTGGAGGCATGCAGGCTGTGGGGCCAGGACCTGTCCTTAGTGCATGAGCTGGCTGTTTGGAACCATAAGCTAGCATGTAGAGGGGAGGACAGTCACCTTCAGTTTAGAATGTGTCATGGTACCTACGAGTGGCTCAGTAACAAACTGTAAAGCTAGCTAACTTCTGCCAAGGTAGTAGTATGCCATTTACTTACTGACTTGGTTAATTTCAATTTATAAGTCTTTTGATGATGTTTGTTTTGACTTGAATTAAGTCATTGTGAAAACATACTGTAGCACACACCATAATCCTTGTTATTTCTAGAGTATATGTTCTGATGTGTCCACACACAGCTCCAGGGATTGGCCTGATTGACCTCCATGGAGAAAAGAGAAACACATGGACACATAGGAAAGCTGTTGGATTCAGATGGAGAAGCCTCAGCAGCCTGATTGCTCAGCATGCTTACTGTGTGTAGTTGAACAGGGTGGACAGGTCATTTCATACAGCAGAACAGGAGGCAGGTTTGGCTAGTTTCCATAGGAATTGCCTCTGTCAGGCAGTAGTCTTCAGGCAGAAAACATTGTGGCAGTAAGGGAAGAGAACTATGGTAGACATGTTCTGCATGTACTATCAACATTCACTTTAGGACCAGGAGATAAGACTTATCATTTTTCTGAGCTACTCTGGGAAAGGTTTTGCTGTTCCCATGAGTCTGAGGCTTTTGTCCTTGACATGTCCATGCCTGTGTCAACAACACACATTCATTCAGGACTGCACACATTTCCAGACTGTTCTAAGAACCTCAGAGGATGTCTGAAGTCACAGATAGTACTAAATTCTGTATTTGCTGCTCTTAACCAACATGCACATACCCTTTATAAAATTTAACTTACAAATCAGGCACAGTAGGAGATCATCAATTATGACTAATTATAAAAAGTAGCCATGATCACAATAGTCTGCAGTAAAATAGTCAGCATTGTTACTCTTTTTCTTTGAGGCCATTATTTAGTAAAATAAATGAATTTGAAATTGAGCAATGTGATGGCATGAAGGCCAGTCTAATCACAGAGGGCAGCTGTGTATCTGGTAGGTGCCTAAAATACTGTATGGACATGCTGGTCAAAGAGGTGGTTCATGGTCAAAAGGGCAGAGCAAGATGGTATGATATTACATTACTCAGAACATGGTACATTTAAAAGCCTCTGAATTGTTTATTCAGGAATTTTCCATTTAAGTTTGTCATCTAACAGTTGAATACAGGCAACTGAATTATGGACTGTAGAACTGTGGTTAAGAGGGGCTGCTGTGTTGCTCTCTACTTTGGGGGAGGGACCAATGCCTTAAAGGAATTCTGTTCCTCCTCTTCCTCTTCTTCTTTTTTAAACACATTTTTTAGATGTTATATGTCAGATAAATCTTGATGCTGAGTTTAATGTATAATTAGCAAACATCTAAAAGTAGATGCAGGGATATTGATTTTGTTCCAAAGGGAAAATACCAATGTTTGAAAAGCTATCCAATTTATCAAATTAGCCTTTCTCTCTTTAGTGATATTGTTGTTCAATCTTACCCAGAAAGAAGTTTCTGAGCATATGTATAGCTCAGATATAATTCTAATATTTTAAGACTTTATAAGAGGTGGGGGTATATGTTTTTCATGCTAGAATGAAGAATGATTTAAAACAAATAACAGTTTTTTCGTCAGTGAAGGGAAAAAAATCTTGTATTGCTAACATGGTCACATGGGAAGGTAAGAATGTGGAGGTTGAAAGTACTCTAGGAAGCATGACCTTTTCATGCAAATAGGTCACATGACTAGTGTATCTTGATCATGAAAGTGTAGGTCCCATGAGACACTGAAGTGATGACTAATGTCTCAGAGTGATGGCTGAGAATTTGTACATGAAGGCAGTAACTTCTTTGTAAAGAGAGAAGTAGACAAAAGAGTGAAATAGAATACAGCTGGACAAAGCAAAAGAGATGGGCTCCAGCACATCACAAACTCACCAGAAGTGATGGAAAGATCAGATCGACTGTGAAACACTGAAACTGTAAACATTTTGTGATCATTGACCATGAGACCTATACTAAGGTGCCACACAGGACCCAGTGTGCAGCTCTTATATGAAACACCTCTGCATTTGAAGATAGGACACTGTAGAAACTTTGAAAAGCTTAGAGAGGAAACACCTTATCTGATTCAGCTGCAGTTTGGGTGATTAGTGTCGTTCCATAATGTAAAAGGTTTGTTGTCTAACTCCTGTAGTTAGTTGTTGTTTTAGTCCTGAGTCCCTGAGGATGTATGAGAATGAGATGTGTGTTCTGATGACCTACCACAGTCTACATTGCTGGCCAACAACTTTACCCACACACCAGAGAAAGCCAACATGGTTGGAAGCTCAAACTACTATGATATTGTGAGAATATCCCCAGATATTTTCATTAATGGCTTCTGTAAGAGAAAACCTGGTGGCTTCCTTCTTTGTTTTTGTTGAAGCTTATTTCCCTTTAGACTCAATAACCATCTGGCTGTTGACTTTTATACTTCAGGTTGGAAGAGTATGGCCTGTGTCATTCATGAGCAAATCCTTTTCCATTGAACTGGAATTTTCTTTGTTGGGTCACCAGCACATTTGCAAAGTGTCAGCATGCCTTTGCCATTATTGTCTTAACATGATCCATGGAAAGAGCACGATCAATAAGAATCTCCTGAGAATTACATCATATATAAGCTCCCTTGCTTTGAAATTTCTATACATTCAGCATAATGAACTATTCTAAAACACAGAACAGGATTCATGGATCAGCCCATTCTTTGGCATTTTAGGAATAATGAAAAAAACACAGACATGACTGCAAAAGATTGTGCTAAAATATCTGGGTGGCTAACATTCATCTAATGATATTATTGATAATAAAATGTTAAAATTAGAATTGGGATAGTTTTTATAGTCTCAGTAAAAGTCTGAAAAATTAGCCTAGCAGTATAGTTCATTATAAAAGAAAATACATGGTTATCATGTATTTATAAAAATGTATTTATTGCATTATAATAGCTGCTTGATAACACCAAAGACTGTGTTTTATAAGTGGTGCATGTTCAGATTTACTAGAATATCTCTTTGATTTTTAATACTATTAGAAATTGAATAAGGATAGTTGAGACTTTAGGAACAATAGCCTTCAGACAGAATTGGTGTTGGCGATGACATCAGAAGCTTTGCTTCTTGTTTTCACAAAGTGAGTCCTTTAGTTACATTCAGAATGCTTTAAATAAATTCCAGACAAATTGTTGGAAAAAAAATCAAGGCTAATATTGAATGTGCATACTAAATCAAGATGGCATGTTTAGGATATAACTTTCATGTAAGGAAGAGCAATTACATTTCTACAAAATCAAGCACAGAGCCTTATGATGGAAACTATTCCAAAGTAGATGAAAACCTCGATTTACCCAGATTACATCATTACCATTATTCCCACCCACACCATTAATTTCTCATGTCAATGTCATCTACAATGTATTATCCATGTGTGATCTTTTGACACAGATTGATGAACATGTAACATTTCTTTCAATGCAAATAATTAATCCAACATTGTTATTGAAGAATCTTGATTCTTGTTCCTTGAAATAAAGGCAGACATTCTAGGTAGCAATGGAATTTCTATAGCCCCATTTAGGTTTTCCTCTAACCCAAGGAAGCCTTAGTAACAGGAAGACTTTGAAAATGAAACAAGACAGATGCACTTGCCATTTGGAATAGCTGAGTCGTAGCACACACCTTAAATATTGAGTCAGCGTGCTGGTGAGATGTGTCTTACTGAGAAATCTCACTAATAAGTGCAAATGTTACCAGAGTTTGTTGGCAGAATGTGCTTATTTCTATCCTCTGTGACAGAGTCAACAGTGCTTGGCATTTAGTTTACAATTAGAATTATATTCAAGGAAGTAAAATTTTCATTAATGACAAAATTTCAAATATATTATGCTTTGGTGATAGTGTTAATGGTATTTTGTAATCAGTCATATATGATACTCGTGGGTACATAGTATTGCTTATGTTTTAAAGTTTCAGTGACTAACTTCATATCTCAAACTATGTCTCTATTTTTAAATGATACATATATGTGCTTCTGGGTAAAGCAGAATTTTTGTTTTTATTAGGATGAAACAAATTTATTTCCTGTTTTCATAAGCAGTGTCCTATGATGCCCAGCTTGACCTTGAGTTTTTGTTTATCCTAAGCTGACTTTGAATTCCTGGTTATCCTTCCTGTATTTCAAGTGCTGGAAATATTCTTCTGGTATTTTTTAAAATTACAAAATAATTGTGTGTATTTAGAGGGTACAATTGAATCTCCTGATCTGTGGATACATCATACACCAATTAAGCAGAATTCTAACATACACATCATTTTACCAGCTTAAATTTAGTGAAAAGAACTGCTAAAAAATCTTTTAGCAACTTGAAATAAAGTGCAGTCTTTTTTAACATGTAGTTATCACACAGTACAGTAGCTCTCTAACATGGATTCTCCCTGTTTAACTTTAACTGCATCCTCTGCCCTTTTTCCCATCCTATCCTACCTCTCCAGCATTAGTTGTGAGGTCTTTTCAATATTCCACATCATTGTGGATTCTTTGTGTCTTGTTTACTTTGGTTGGGTTAGTGCCTTCCAGATGTATTTATGTTGTCTCAAATGGCAGAAATTACTTCATTTTAAAAGCCAAATAGTGTTCTTTCTGTGGTGTGTGTGAGCTGGGGACTTTTTACACTCATCCACTGATGGACACATAGTTTGCTTCCATAGCCTGACTTTTGTGAACAGTGCTGTGAAGAACTTGAAATTAAAGATATGTAGCTGCATGCCAGTAGTGGAGGGGATTTGTGGGTCATCCAGTAGCTCTGATTGTCCCTCATTCTCATCCCTGCCCCCACTCTGAGGAACCTGCATTGTTTTCTGAAATGACTGTACTAGTTTATATTCTGAAAAGCCATGTACCAGGATTCTCTTTTCTCCAAACATTTAACCACTCACCTTTTGATAACAGATATTTAGTAAGATGTGAAGTATGCCCTTTTTTGTTTTAATTTGCCTTTCCATGATGATTACATATATTGAGCTGTTCTTTCTTTCAAAGTCATTGCCAATCTATATCTCTTTTGAAAAATATGAGTTTATCAGATGTATGATTTGCAAATATTTTCTCCCAATCTGTAGGTTGTCAATTCACTGTTAGGTGTTTCATTTGAATCTATGTATTGTTATATATAGTGTAGATATTTTTATTAAGAAGAATTGTAATTTATTAAATTGGATTTTAACATACATTTAAGCATGGGTAGCTAATAAAAAGGCACTCTGAGAAGGAATAAAGTTCCTCAAAATGTATGAATGTGGGCTTCTTGTAGGAGAGTCACATGCAGTATGGGCATTTAGTGGTTAATATTGAGTGTCAGCTTGACAAGATGGAAATAAACTTCTGATTATGTCTTAAGGGAGTTTCTAGATTGGATTAATTGAGTTTTTAGATTGGATTAATTGCTGGGAAAAGACACCATGACCATGGCAACTTGTTTTAGAGGCAACATTTAGTTGAGGCTTGCTTACAGTTTCAAAGGCTATGTCCATTATCATCCAGGCAGGGAGTATGGTGGCAGGCATGGGAATAGGCAGAGTGCTGGAGAGGTCCCCTGAAATCCACAGTGATACATCCTCTGTCAACTGCTGGCAATGGCCAAGCGAAAGCCTGATCTGACCTAGTCTGTTGATCAGATGGCCAAACACCCTAACAGTCGAGCTGGAACTCTCATCTCATCGAATAACTGATGGAAGTGAATGTAGAGATCCTAGGCCAGGCCCCAGGTGGAGCTCCAGGTGTCCAATTGTTGAGAAAGAGGAGGGACCATAAGAGCATGAATTTTTGAGCCCAAGATTGGAAAAAGCATAGGGACAAATAGCCAAACAAATGGAAGCACATGAATTATGAACCAAAGGCTGTGCAGCCCCCATCTGGATCAGGCTCCTCTGGATAAGTGAGACAACTGAATAGCTTGAACTGTTTTGGAGGCATCCAGGCTGTGGGACTAGGTCCTGTCCTTAGTGCATGAGCTGGCTGTTTGGAACCTTGGGCTTACAAAGGGACACTTTGCTCAGCCTGGAAGGAAGGGACTGGACCTGTCTGTACTGAATCCACCAGGTTTAAATGAATCCCCAGGGGAGTCTTGGCCCTGGAGGAGTTGGGAATGGAGGAGAGGGGCTGGGGGGAAGGTAGGAGTGGGGAAGGGAGAGGGGAGGACAGGGGAATCCATGGCTGATGTGTAAAATTAAAACAGAATTATAATAATTAAAAAAAAAAACTAAAGCATTTGAAATCTTCCACTCATCAGTTTAAATGACATTGCTTAGCAAAATCAGAAAGGATTGAACAATTAAAATGGAATGGAAACATTCTGACGGATAGACTCTATATTGGAATGGAATCATCACTTTTCCATTTGATCTGTTTGGTCAGTACAACTAAAAGAAAAATGAATATATTGTGATATAAACTACAAAGATACAAATGGAAGAAAGTTCTCTGCCTTATCCAGTACTATCTTTCAAAATTATGCCCTTGAGGAATGGAAAGCTGTCTACATATTGACATTTTCATAATAAAAGTGCTAGTTTGGGAGCATTGAACTATCAAATCTTATAGAAATTACTAAAATTTGTGGATAATGTGCCCAAGCGAAGATCAAACAGTGAAACATAAAAATAGATGCGATATTTTTGACATGTAGAGAATTTTGGTGACAATTTTTCATGTTGTCTCTCCTTTCCTTGTCATTATCATTGCTGCCTTTTTTTCATTTTTCTTATTTTTAGATTATAATACCATTATATTATTTCCTCTTTCCCCTTCATTCCTCCAAATCCTCCCACATATCGCTTCTTGCTCTCTTTCAAATGTATTGCCACTTTTCTCATTAACTGTTAGCATGTGCATATATTTTGTGTTAATACACATACATTTCTAAATACAAACGCTTCAGTCTGTACAACATTAGTTGTATGTTTTCAAGATTGACCATTTTGTTCACCAAAGATAATTAATTGATGTGCTAACTAACAAGGAGGCCCCTGTAAGGGACATATAGATATCCTAGTAAAGGAGAAATAGATGAGATCTACATGAGTAAACTGTGAGTGAGCAGGTGTCACAGAGGACAAAAATGGGGTTGATGACATAAGGAAATGGGAGACTTAAACTGGAACAGGTACAGAGTGGGAGATCAGGGAAAGAGATACCATGATAAATGAAGACCTCATGGGAATAGGAAGTAACAGGGTGGTAGGTAAGGTCCAAAGAATCCACAAGGATGACCCCACATTAGACTACTTGCAATAGCTGAGAGGGTGCCTGAACTGGTCTACTCTGGTAATCAGATTTGTGAAAACATAACTGTCATCATAGAGCCTTCATCCAGTTACTCATGGAAGCAGTTGCAGAGATCCATAGCCAGGCACTAGACAGAGCTCCAGGAATCCAACTGATGAGAGAGAGGAGGGATTCTATAAGCAAAGGACATTGAGATCATGATGGAAAAATATACAGAGAGGACCAGCCACACTAGTGGAACCCATGAACTATGGACCATAGCTGTGGATCCCCCATGAAACTCAACTTGACCCTATGGAGATGTGATATGGTTGTTTACTTTGAACTGCTTGGGGGGCCACCAGCTATGGGAATCAGGATCTGTCCCTGGCACATGAGAAGGATTTTTGGAGCCCAGTGCCTAAGTTGTGACACTTTGCACTGCCTTTGTGCCGAGGGGAGTGGCTTGAACCTGCCTCAACTGAACGTACCAGACTCCCTGTGGGATAATTTGAATTGGAGGAGGTAGGTTAGGAGGGTGGACTGGGGGAGATAGGAAGGAAGGAAGGAGGTAGGAGGGGATAACTGTGGTTGGTATGTAAATTGAATAGAACATTTTTAATAATAAAAAAATTGGCATGAAGTGTATATATAAATAGGATTTAATAAGTAAGCACTTCATATTTATCTAGGACTGTGAGAAAAGCTGCAAAAAGATACTAAAATTATTTTCTGTGTGAGGTTATAGGCCATAACATACAATAATACATATAATAGTATTAGAAGGTAACTAAATGTTTTCTGATTTAATTTGAAGCCTAATCAATGGGAAGATGTTTCATGCCTGATATTGTACTATTGTTGAAAATCTGATGCCTGAAGATCAAAACAGGCCCATAGTATAACACTCTGTGGATAGTTTTCAAAGTAACTGTAGAATGAAATGCTTTCCTAAATATTTATTCTTATGTCCAGAGGCATAGGCTGCAGTCAACTTTAGTCATAGAATTTTATTTATATAATAGAACAAGTCAAGGGAGAAAGACATAATCATTTTAAATTCCTGCTCTGATGTAAATAGGACAACTAAACAAATTCCCACTTCTTCATGGTTTGGGGAATATCTTGGCATAGGTGGCAGGATTTAAGAGCTAACATGTTACTACTGTAAGTACTATCTTTATAACATGATGTTGCCATTGTATTTCAGGTTACTTGGGAAAGTCACATCAAGAATGAAAAGTATAAATCCTGGTATATGTTCAACAGATCTTTTTTTAGCAGCCCACTACAACACATTTATGACATATAGGCAGTAGATAGTGCCTGTGGGAAGGAAAAATCTTTTTGAGACTGAGGTTTATGTTAGGATTCTCATACTCCAGTAAATGTCCCTACCATGCACATGTTAGCATCACTAAGAGCATTCGGTGTTATGAAAACTAAACGCCAAGAACCTGGGAGAAGAGTGTGTTTTGTGTGTGGAGAAGCAAGGAATAGATAGATACATTTCTGTTATATCAATGAAGTATGACATTTGAAAAAAGAACCCAATTTAAAAATATTCTCTAAGGGATTATTCATCTATCATCTATGAATTGAATCTGATTATTCCTGGTGTTAAAATTTAAGGGTCCATAGTACTGGCATTAAACTCTGTGATAAAATCTGTGGACTTAATAGAAATTCCTAAGGTCACATGCTGTAGAGGCTAGATGATCTACTATGTGACCTGAATGGAGAAATTCTACTACTTGAATATTAATAGGACACGGAAATAGAGGTAGTGAAAATGCAAAAGGATGTTAATTGAAAGGTTCCTATTTTTCATTGTGAGCCTAGCTTTTAACAGCTGAGCCATCTTTAGGAAGACCCAAAGAGGGATGTATGGATCACCCTGGGAAGGGGAAATAGATGCAATCACCATGAGTAAACTGGGGATGAGGGGAGGTCAATCGAGGGTAGGAGATAGGGGAAGATAACATAGGGAATGAGATGGTCGAGCTATAACAGGGATGGAGTGGGAAAGCAATGAAAAAGATACTTCATCAGGGCACTACATTAGAGCGGATCCTATGTTCAGGGACACAAGTGAGCTGAACCTGAGGGCTTGAAAACAGAAGAGCTGACATCCCTCCCTCTCATTCCCCATGTGTTGGCATGAGTTGAAAGAAAAGAGGTCACCCCTTCCTCATCCATCACTTCCTGTTGCACATGAAAGGGTTATACCTGGTCACAAGAGTCAGAGGACTGACACTGACCATCACATGCTGCAGAATGTGAGAGAGTGGGCTCTGCTTCCCATCTTGGCAGTGCACTAGAGCTGACCCTGTTCTTGGGGGTGGAAGTGAGCCAGCTCTGAGAGTGTGAGAGGTAGAGCAGACCCTGTTCTACCTCTTATGCACCCTACAGCAATCAGGAGAGAGGGCCCTGCATTTTACCTGGGCAAAACAGTAGAGCTGGTCCTGCTTGTGTGAGTTTAGGTGAGCGAAATATGAGGATAAGAGAGCCAGAGAACTGGTCCTATTTCCTGTTGCAGGCTGCATTGGTTGAACTAGCCAAGGCTGTACTGGAGAGCTCACCTAGGTAGTGATGATGAGGAAAAGCTGGCAGACTGATCAACACAGCTACCACCCAGGCCCAGAAGCAGCATTATGAGATAGACCACTCCAACACCTAGAAAAATATATGAACTGTTGGAGTATGTGAACTGGATGGACCTATAGTTTCAAAACAGGAAGATATCAATGACACAGTAAAATAGCAGGACATCAAAGAGGAGCCCGAGTGATAGCCCATTATCAGTGGTGAGGCAGAAACAAGAGACCTATAGCCAGATAAATGGCCCCAGGCAATGAGCATCAGCAATTGACACAAGGGGACTTTCTTGACCAGTGACTAACTTTTGTCACCAATAAAGTAAAGTGGAGTTTCTTCAGTTCCCATCATTTTCTCTGAACTAGATTAGTCCTTCCAGGAGAAGATATGTCCCATAGTCATATAGAACATGGAATCTATATTATTAAAATGTCTTAAATTTTATATTGTGTAGATCTCTGAAGTGTTTGAAGACTCCTTGTTTACCTAAAATATATTTGTTTGATCTTGAAAACATATCTATCATGACTACAAGTTTAGTTGTAATGGGTGCCTAACTAGTTACCTACATTTCCTTATCATCCTAAATATTTTGTAATGATAATTTTCAAGGACTAGCAATTTGTATTACATTGATCAATGAGCTGTATAGGTCCAATACCTGGAACAAGATTAGAAATGTGTGTGCAGTATGTCTAACAAAAATAATCTCAACTTTGTATTAGTATACAAAGATCACTATCAGTGCAAAATATTTAAACTTAGTAGTTGCTTTTTCAAAGTAGATTCAATAACCTACCCTTTTATCATAATATTTAAATATCCTCTTTTCTTTTTTGCAAAATAAGAACACTGAATCTAATCTCCTTGTTATTCTTTTCTTTAAAAAAATCCAAATAACAACTTGTAACCAACTACCCTAACAATGACAAATATCCATAACCCATAGAAAGACCAAAAACAACCCCACCTCTTGGGAAAGTGAGCATCATGTTCTTAAAACGATTTCCTGCTATCTTGGGGCAATGGCACCTTTAAGGATCCTGAAAAGAAAAATTGGGTTAATAGTCAAGTCCTGGGAGAGGTAGCTGTATAATTTGTTATCCAGTTTCTGCATAATGGGCAAATGCAGGGCTTATCTCAAGTCCTGGCTAGAGTAGTCTGTGAGGCTGAACCATCTCAGCAACCCACTTTGAAATTTTCCTAAGCAGTTTGTTGTCCAAAGCCAATCATTGGGTGGTGTGTGTCAGGTTAGTTGCTATTATTATAGTCTTGGTGTAATCATTGTTGTGAAGCCCCATTCTCCTTTTGGAGGCTACAAATGTTGCTGTCCGTCATGGTCATGGTTCAATGTTGAAAAGTTAAACATTTTAAATGTCATATGCCACAGATCTCAAAGAGGTTAAATATCTTTTATACATATCCATAACACACAAAATTAATTTCTAGTTACCTGATCGAGCCTCAAACCCCAAATTATGTATGGGAAGCTAGATGAAGCCTTTTTATAAAATTAGTTAGTACTCTATATAACCATTAATATAACACCTTTGATCCCAGGCAAAAGGAGGCAGATCTCAGTGACTTTGAGGCCAGCCGGGTCTGCAAAGTGAGTTCCAGGACAACTAGGACTGTTAC
Organism: Onychomys torridus; assembly: GCF_903995425.1. NCBI lineage: Eukaryota > Metazoa > Chordata > Mammalia > Rodentia > Cricetidae > Onychomys > Onychomys torridus. The sequence continues at coordinate 25,235 of NW_023412306.1, forward strand.
ACAGAGAAACTCTGTATCAGAAACCAAAAAAATCATGTCAAAAAGTTATATATATAAATTTTGAGATAATATTCATACCTTCAGTAATGTTTCAAAGAGTCAAAATAAAACCAAAATATTATGAGATTAGTATTAATAGAATATTCCCTAATTTTGGTTTTTCTTCTGTCCCATATCAGGTGGCTCTTCTGACATGAGATACAGAATTTTGATTTTACTTTAACAAGCATGCTTTGGTTTAGAAAAGGAGAGAGCCATGTTCCAATTCTCTATGTAGCTTTAATTTTTATTTGAACCAAGTCTACAATAAGACCATTTGCATTATTTGTCTGAAGAGAAAAGCAGAAAGGAACATCTGGGAAGATTTATAAAGTTGTATCCTGTTAGAGATGTAACATGTTAATAGGCCAATTTATTCTTTTTCAAGGGACATTTTTCCAATGGTCTTTAGATTCCTTTGCTGGATGCCTTCCTTCTCTTGAAAGACAAAAACAAAACCCTGCCCAAACCATAACTTGTGGAGTTTCTATTTTGGCAAGTTAAATCTGATCAAATGAATAGAATTTCTTAGTCTTATTAGTTAGTTTAGATTGAACGGTCATGCTGTTGATGAACTATCATCTCTTCTAATTAAGAGGTCCCTCTTCTTCAAATCAAACCATCATTAATTTTGGTGGTATCCATAGCTTTTCTTTTCCTGAAGAATCAAAAGCAAAACCTCTTTCTCAATGTAACACATATCCTGGTTTCCATTCTGACATTAGCAAATCTTTAAAGTACACATGCTAATTTAATCCATAAATTTTTCTATTATCCAATGTCTCTACACTGCTGTCATTCCTTTCTCATTAGCACTTAGAAAATTCAAAGTTAATAAAGCATTATTCAATCTATTTCTGTGTTTCTTTATTAACCCTTTCTGTTTATTCAGCATATCCTTTAGAGTTTGATTTGATCTTTATATAATTGCTTGCCCTGTAGGATTATGTGGTGTACCTTCCATATGGTTTATATTGTAATATGCAAAAAAAACTTTTATTTTACTACACACATACACTGGAGCATTTTAAGTCTTAAATTGCACAGGTATACACATAATGATGATAAATTCTAACAAATATGTAATTATAGTATCAGCCTTTTCAGTACTCAAAGCATTTGCCCATTTAAATTCTGAATATTTATTTATGGTATGGTATATATATTTTAATTTTCCAAATTCTGCAAAATTAAACACATCCCTCTGCCAGAATTCATTTCTTTGAGTACCCTTTGGGTTACTTCTTGTAGGTAGTGGAGTTTGGTTCTTTAAAGAAGAAGTAGGACATTTCCTCACAATATTCTTAGCTTGTTGTCAACTGACAGAAAAATCTTTTTTTTTTTAATCCTTGGCTATTGACATAGTATTTTTGTGGAATGCTGAGGCCTCAAGCGTATTTCCTATAAATAGTTGATCAGTTTGTTCATTACATTGTGCATGAGGGCCTTGAAGACCTGTATGGGGTCTGATGTGTTATATATGGGATGATTTCTATTCATGATTATTTCTTGGAATTGCATAAATAAGGAAATTAATTCTGACTCATCAGGAACAAATTTAGCAGTTTCAATGTGTAAAATAACTCCTTCTGCATACTGAGAGTAACTATCTTAAGAGATTCTGTAAAATCCATTAGTACATGAGGATAGCATATAATTCTGACTTTTAAACAGAATCATAAGAGCTTTGAGCCCCTTAAATTTCTTGATTTATAATCTGCCTTTCCTAATTTGTTAAGCATCAGTATAAAATGTAGGGATGTCAGAAATTGGCGTTACCCATAAAATAATAAGAATAATGTGTCCTCAAGCACCAAGGTCTTGGAACACAGCGAGGCTACAGGGACCCCCACTCATCTCTGCTCCAGTTGCCAGCAAACAGGGAAAAATCCTGTGGGCAAGCTCCCCCAAGGACACCCCCATCATACGCTGCAATTTCCAAGACCCATGACCTATCCCAATACCCATCAGCCTGTACCCCCAGTAACTTACTGAGCCACAAAACCACACAGCTTTGATTGGACTAGGGGTAGCTCCCTGATATACAGAATCTGCCAATCTAACTAGACCATGAGATAAGTTTGGACCCAGAGTAGCCCCCTGGGACACAGACACACCAAGCACAGACTGGACCAATAGCAGCTCACTCAGACACAGGCACCTCTTACACCTGTTGGAGGAAGAGATTGATAGATGCCAGCACAAAAGTTACATACAATAACATGAAGAGTATTATGGCATCACCAGAATCTAGCCTATCTACAACATCAAGACCTAAAAATCACAATGTAGAAGAAACAGAGGAAAGTGACCTTAAAAATAACTTTAGTAAGATGCTAGAGGCCTTTAAAGAGAAAATGGAAAATTACCTTAATTGAGAAAAAGAGAAACAAAAAATTGGAAGAAATCAATAAATCTCTTAAAGCCAAGCAGACCATGAAAAAGAAATTAAACATGTGAAGGAAATACTTCAAGACCTGAAATGTGAAACAGAAACAATGAAGAAGACCCAAACAGAGGGAATGGTGGAAATAAAAAATGTGATTTTATGAACAGGAAGCATAAATAGAAGCATAAACAACAGAATACAAGAGATGGAAGAGCAGATCTCTGGCTTAATGGACACAATAGAGGAAATAGATTCACCAGTCAAAGAAAACACCCAAGCCAAAATACTTATAACACAAAATGTCCAGGAAATCTGGGACACCATGAAAAGGTCAAATATAAGAATCATAGGTATAGAAGAATGAGAATAATACTATCTCAAAGGCACAGAAAATGTATTCAACAAAATCATGCAAAAAAATTTTCCCAACCTAAAAGAGGAAATACCTATGAAGTTACAAGAAGCTTATAGAACACCAAATGGACTAGACCTCAAAAAAACATCCCCTTGCCACATAATAATTAAACAGCTAAACATACAGAATACAGAAAGAATATCAAGAGCAGCAAAGGAAAAAGAACAAGTGACTTATAAAGGCAGACCCATCAGAATAACACCCAACTTCTCAATGGAGACTTTGAAATCCAGAAGGTCCTAGACAGATGTAATGTGGACAGTAATATACGATGAATGCCAACCTAGACTAATATACACAGCAAAAATTTCAATCACCATAGATAGAGTGAACAAGACATTCCAACACATATTAAAACAACAACTATCCACAAACCCAGCCTGACAGAAAGCACTACAAGGAAAATTCCAACCTAAGGAAATCAGATACACCCACAAAAAAACATGAGATAGGTAACCCCACAGCAGTTAATCCCACAGAAGAAAAATACAAACACACTACCACCAAAAGATGACAGGAATTAACAATCATTGTTCATTAATATCCCTTAATATCAAAGGCCTCATTTCACCTATTAAAAAACACAGGCTAACAGAATTGATATGAAATCAGGATCCATCCTTTTGCTGCAAAGATGAAACATACTTAATCCTCAAAAACAGTCACTACCTCAGAGTAAAAGGCTGGGAGAAGACTTTCCAATCAATGGACCTAAGAAGCAAGCTTGGTGTAGCTATCCTAATATCTAACAAAATAGACTTCAAAATAAAACCAATCAAAAGAGATCAAGAAGAACATTACCTATTCATCACAGGAAAGATCCACCAAGATGAAGTTTCAATTCTGAACACTTATGCCTCAAATACAAGGGACCCCACACATGTAAAACAAACATTACAAAAGGTTAAATCCCATATCAAACCCTGCACATTAGTAGTGGGGGACTTCTGTACCCCATTCTCACCACTTGATAGATCTTCTAGACTAAAACTTTACAGAGAAATAGGGGACCTAACAGATGTTGTGACTCAAATGTAGATATCTACAGAACACTCCACCCTAAAAAAGAATATACTTCTTTTCAGCCCCCATGAAACCTCCTCTAAAATTGACCACATACCCAGGTTAAAGCAAATCTCAACAGGGGCCAAAAAAATTGGAATAACCTCCTGTAGTCTCTCAGACCACCATGGCTTAGATTTCAACAACAACAAAAATTACAGAAAGCCTACAATCTCACGGAAACTGAATAATGCTCAAATGAGTCATCAATGTGTCAAGTAAGAAATAAAGATATTAAAGACTTCCTAGAATTCAATGAAAATGAATGTGCTATATACCCAAATTTATGGGACACTATGAAAGCCATGCTAAGAGGAAAATTCATAGCACTAAATGCCCACATAAAGACGTTGGAGAAATCTCACACTAGTGACTTAACAGCAAAACTAAAAGCTCTAGAATAAGAAGAGGCAAACTCACTCAGAAGGAATACAATCCAATTGGAAGCTGAAATCAACAAAATAGAAACAAAGAGAACAATAAAAAAATCCATGAAACAAAGAGTTGGTTCTTTGAAAAAAATCAACAAGATAGACAAGCCCTTATCCAAACTAACCAAAAGGCAGAAATTAACAAAATCAGAAATGTAAAGAAAGACATTAAAGGCAATAACTTCAAAAACTTGTACTCTACAAAATTTAAAATTGGAAAGACATGACAATTTTCTGGATAGGAACCACATACCAAAGTTAAATCAAGACCAAATAAATAATTTAAATAGACCAATAACTCCTAAAGAAATAGAACCATTCATTAAAAGTCTCCCAACCAAAAAAAAAGCCCACAACCAGATGGTTTTAATGCAGAATTCTACCAGATTTTCAAAGAATAGCTAATATCAATACACTTCAAATCGTTCTGCAGCATAGAAACAAAAGGAGTGTTACCAGACTCCTTATATGAGGCTACAGTTACTCTAATTCCCAAGCCACACAAATATGCAACAAAGAAAGGGAATTATAGAGCAATCTCCCTCATGAATGTTGATGCAAAATATTCAGTAAATACTGGCAAACAGATTCCAAGAACACATCAAAAATTATCGACCATGATCATGTAGGCTTCATCCCGGAGATGCAAGGATGGTCCAGCATATGAAAATATGTCAATGTAATACACAATATAAACGAACTGAAAAGAAAAACTACATGATCATTTAATTAGATGCTGAAAAGGCCTTTGACAAAATCCAACATTTGTTCATGATAAAGGAAGGTATTAGAGTGATCAGGAATACAGGGAACATACCTAAACATAATATGCAATTTGCAGGAAGGCAACAGCCCACATCAAATTAATTGGACAGAAAGGCAAAGTGATTCTACTAAAATCAGGAGCTAGACAAGGTTGTATTCTCTCCACATATATATTCATATTTTATTTATTCAATTTTAACACAGAAGCCAAAACTGTACAATGGAAAAAGCAAGCATCTTCAACAAATAATGCTGGCATAATTGGATCTCAATGTGTAGAAGGCTGCAAATAGATCCATATCTGTCACCAGGCACAAAAGCTAAGTCCAAGTGGATCACAGATCTCAACATAAATCCAGTTCCTCTGAACTTGATAGAAGAGAAAGTAGGAAGTATTCTTGAACGCATTGGCATAGGGGATCACTTCCTAAATGTAACTCCAGTAGCACAAACACTGAGAGAAACAATCTATCAATGGGACCTCTTGAAACAGAGAATCTTTTGTGGGGAAAAAGACATGGTCAAGAAGACAAAGGGACAGCCTACAGAATGGGAAAAGTTCTTCACCAACCACACATGTGACATAAGGCTGATATCCAGAATATATAAAGAACTCAAGAAATTAGACATCAAAATGCCCAATAGTCAAATTAAGAAATGGGCTATAGAACTAAACAGAGAATTCTCAACACAGGAAGCTCAAATGGCTGACAGACATTTAAGGAATTGCTCAACATCCCAAATTATCAAGGAAATGCAACTCAAAATGACTCTGAGATTCCAACTTACACCCATCAGAATGGCAAAGATCAAAGACACTAAAGACAGCTTATGCTGGAGAGGATTTGGAGTAAGGGGAACTCTCTTCAACTGCTGGTGGGAATGTAAGCTTGTACAGCCACTTTAGAAATCAATATGGTGCTTTCTTCAAATATTGGGTATCCATCTACCACAAGACCCAGTGTTACCACTCTTGAGCATATACCCAAGGAATGCTCAATCATACCACAAGGGCATTTACTCAGTTATGTTCATATGAGCAATGTTTGTGATAGCCAGAACATGGAAACAACCTAGATGCCCTTCAACTGAAGAATGGATAAAGAAAATGTGGTACATATTCACAATGGCATACTACTCAGCAGAGAAAATCAATGACATCTTGAGGTTTGCAGGGAAATGGATGGATCTAGAAAAAATCATCCTGAGTGAGGTAACCCAGACTCAGAAAGTCAAACATGGTATGTACTCACTCATAGGAGGATACTAGATGTAAAACAAAGATGACTAGATTGCTACACAACTCCAGGGAGGCTACCTAGAATAGGGGACCTTAAGAAAGACACCAGGATCACCCAATGACAGAGAAATGGATGAGATATTCATGAACAACCTGGACATGGATGGGGTAATGAAGGGTAAGTTTCAAGGGAAAGAGAGCTTAGGGGAGAGGAAGATTCAAGCTGGATCAAGAACATAAAGGGAGAACAAGAAATAAGAGAGCATGATAAATGAAGACCACTTGAGAACAGGAAGAAGAAAAGTGCTAGAGAGGTCTCTAGAAATCCACAATGATAATCCACTGCAGACTACAGGCAATGTTTGAGAGAAAGCCTGATATGACCTAGTCTGTTGATCAGATGGCTAAACACCCTAACTGTTGTGCTGGAACTCTCATCCAATAACTGATGGAAGTGGATGTAGAGATCCTTGGCCTGGTCCCAGGTAGAAATCCATTAGTCCAATTGTCAGGAAAGAGGAGTGACTGTAAGAGTGTGAATTGTTGAGATCAAGATTGGAAAAAGTACAAGGGCAAATAGGCAAACTAAAGGAAAAACATGAATTATGAACCAAAAGATGTGGAGCCCCCAACTGGGTAAGGCCCTCTGGATAAGTGAGCCAACTGAATAGCTTGAACTGTTTGGGAGGCACCTAGGCAGTGGGTCCTGGACCTGTCCTTAGTGCATGAGCTGGCTGTTTGGAACCTTGGGCTTACACAGGGACACTTTGCTCAGCCTGGAAGGAGGGGACTGGACCTGCCTGGACTGAATCTAACAGGTTGAATTGAATCTCCAGGGGAGTATTGACCCTGGAGGAGATGGGAATGGAGGGGAGGTGATGGGGGGATATGGGGGTGGGGACAGGAGGGCAGAGGTCATGGGAACCCATGGCTGATGTGTAAAATTAAAATACAAATATAATAAATTAAAAAAGGAGAAAGATACATATTTAAAAAGGCTTTTGATAATGTTATCACTTTGCAAACTAACAATACAGTGTTGTCATCAGCTAGGAGATATTCAATAGCATTAAAAATTAAGACATGAAATTTCTTCCTTTTGTTCAAGCTTCAAATGAAGTTAGAAAGCATTTAGCATCCTGACTTTGGTCTATACCCTTACATAGAACATAATTTAATTACTTTTTGTAGCTTTCATTATAGCCCTGGGTCATATATGAATGATTTTATAAGTAAATCGTTTCTGTATATCCATTCTACATGTCATTATTTTTTGGAATTTAAAAATAACACATAATTTGTAGAGGATAAATGAAGTCAAATGAAATAATGCAATATTTTCCATGCCATTCCCAGATACCACACAATTCAATAAAAAATAATAAAAATCAGAATTATGTAAGTAGAAATGGCTTATTAAAATGTTATATCCAACATAATTGAAATCCAGATTTTGTGTTCAACCTTTATTTTGCATTTTATTTTGTACATTTTTCATAAGACTAAAATTCTTACGTTGACATATTATTTGGTTAGCAGAAAGTATGCTTGTAATATTGTAGGCATGTCTCATATAGGAAATAAATTACCAATATTTAATGGATATTTTCAGTTTTAGAATGTCATTTCCTGATCTTACACAAAGAATTTATCTGTGGTTTGAACAAAATAATGTAGCACTTTGGGGCAAATATGCAAAAAAGCAGCCCTGCACTTGAGGCCAAGATACAGAAAATCTCTGCAGCTACTGTAGCCTTGCCCTTGGTGCTTTGGTAGACAGGAAGGAAGGTGATCCAGACACTGCAGAACACCATCATGCTGAATGTCAGGAACTTGGCTTCATTAAATGTGTCAGGCAGGTTTCTGGCCAGGAAAGCTACTGTGAAGCTTGCCAGGGAAAGGGAGCCCAAATATCCCAGGACACAATAGAAGGCAATAACTGAACCTTTGTTGCAGAAAATCAAAATATGACCATGTTCAGTGTGTACATCAGCATCAACAAATGGAGGAGAAGTTCCCAGCCAGATTCCACAGAGAATCAGTTGGATCATGGTACAGATGGCTATGACGATGTTAGGTGCACCTGATGCCAACAGCCATCTCTTTCTTCTATCTGGAACAGTGATCTTGAATGCTAGTACCACAGTAATTGTCTTAGCCAAGACAGAAGATGTTGCCATGGCAAAGAAAATTGCAAATGTTGTCTGCTGCAAGATACAGGTGGCCATACGGGTATGGCCAATATAGAGCAAGGGGCAGAGAAAACAAAATATGAGGGAGATGAGTAGTACATAGCTGAGAACTTGGTTATTGGCCTTGACTATGGGAGTATCTTGATGCTTCAAAAAGATAGCGAGTACAAGAGCTGTAAGAGAAGAGAAACACAGAGCCAAGCCAGCCAGAGACATTCCCAGGGGATCCTCAAATGCCAGAAATGTGACAACCTTTTTGAGGCAGTGAGTTCGTTTTGTGTTGGCATACTGGTCATCTGGACACTTCACAAAAT
>NW_023412307.1:0-2371 GCF_903995425.1 Onychomys torridus
GAGACTTGAGGTACAAAATGAAACCTCACCAGAGCACCTTTGTTCTATCATTTATAATATTATATAATGGCTTCCCCTGATTTTTATGTAAAGATTCTCGAAGTGTCTTCTACTTTTACATTGTGAAATGGTGTTCAGAAAAGGATTTGTTAATGTAGTGTTAGCGTAGTCTGCTTAGGAATATGTCCAGATTCCCTCTGTTAAAATCTACATGCTTCCTTTTTTACATCAAGCATTGTAAAAGTATTCCATACTCTACCAATTTGGAAATTTTTCTTCTTTCTTCCATCTTGGATATTGTGAAGGCTATTCTTGGTGGTCAACAGGCAATCTCTGCAATTAACTAAAACCAAAAGAGTTGCGTTCACCTGTGAAGGATTTTTGAAATGTTTTGAAATTGAAGACCCGTCTTTAATCTAGATCATTTGAGGTGATATCTACCTTCAGCTGCTTGATGTCTGTGCACACTTTTAAGCACAGCACTGAGGAGGCCAAATCTTCTGTGGATTTCTGAGGTTGAGGCCAGCCTGGTCTACAGAATGAGTTCCAGGGCTATACAAATACATCCAGTCTCAGGGACACACACACACACACACAAAGAATCAAACAAAGTATAAGATACCCCTTTAAGCTTGATATTACCTTCTGGTGGTAGCCTACATACATAAAGAACACAGAAGGAGTAAGTTCTCCCTTTGCCTGGTTACCCTAGCTCTGGCTACCAAGTTCTTTTTTTTTGAGACAGGATTTCTCTGTATAGTTTGTAGCTTTCCTAGAAGTTCCTCTGTATCCCAGGGTGGCCTTGAACTCACAGAGATCTGCCTGATTATGCCTCCCAAGTGCTGGGATTAAAGGCATTTGCCACTGCCCAGCTCCAAGTTCATTCTTTACCAGCACCAGAGCCTACTTACTTAGAATTGTGGTGTACACTAAAGAGCAGTTGAGATACACAGCCTCATGCTCTGAACAACTACTGACTTTTTCAAATATCCAGTGGCAGCAGTCATAGATGGACTGCCTGAACCACATTATGTGAGACATTCTTAATAAATACATTTTCCTCATACATAGATTCATTCTACCAGTACTTTTCCAGTTAGAGAACCTTTAATAATGCAAGTTTTTTTTTCCTTCACCTGCACACTGAGGAAGATGTGCTGGCTAACAATAGTGTTCATAAACACATTTTCATACTTCAGTTATCTAAATATTAATCTATCATGAAGACTACTCAGTATTATTATTTATTTGCCAACAATATGCTCTGCACTTCTGGAATAAAATTCCTAAAGCAATGGCGCTATTTTCTTGGTTGTGATCAAGTTCCTGCATTTGTTGGCTGGTAGTCTGAAGTCCCTGTGACAACCAGGTACAAAGTACCTTCATTTCACCTGATGTCAGCGGTAAATCACATAATAACATTCTCCTTGTGTGTCTTTAAATCTCTCTTTAGTTGTTAATATTCCGAATCCCTTTTACCTGTATGACAAGAAATCACTCTGCCCCATATAGTTTAGTGGTTTGTACAAGCTAGCTAGCCACATTGTGTCCTGGGGGAAGAAGGGGAAGTACCCATGGAGAGCAGGAAGAAAGCAGGGTCAGCTATTGGAGCCAAGGGCAAGTGCTGTTAATAAAGTAATCTCTGCTCATTTAGAAAAAGACTTTGGGGTGGAAGGGAGTGTCAGGAATGATTGTGCTGTGTCTTTAAGCCACTGTAACCCTGTGGGAGGTTCTCTTGTCACTCAGGTGTCCACTGTCCAATCAGGCGCTCAAGGTGACCTGCCAAGAAGAAGTTGGGCAGGGCCCTTCCAGCCAATGGCTTCAGATTTAGCTTTGAAGAACAGCTGGTTCCAGCAGGCTTGTGTGGTGTGCTTTGAGTACTTCTGCAGGGAGCTGAGTTGACAGCATGGCTTTCATTTACACCCTCAGGCATAGATTAGGAAAATTCTTGTGCTTGGACCTTGGACCTAAGAAGCTTTCCCTCAGGGCCTGGTGTAATGATAAGAAAACAGCTCCTTCCTGAAAACCAAAAATATGCTTTGGAGAGGTAGCAATGGTCTGGAACCAGGACATTTGTGGTGGGGTTACTTCAGGTTCTGAGAAACCAACTCCTTCCCGAACATGGGGCTATAGTTAACAGTCCACAGTTCATTATGGGCTTAGTCAGTAATGTTCTTTTTTTTTTTTTTTAAAGAATTATCTATTTATTGCCAGTCAGTGGTTCATGCCTTTAATTCCTGCACTCAAGAGGCAGAGCCTGGTGGATTTCAGAGAGTTTATGGCCAGAATGGGCTACCAAGTGAGTTCCAGGAAAGGTGCAAAAGTACAGAGAGAAACCCTGTCTCGAAAAAAAAAAAAAAAAAGGAATTAT